>NC_072731.1:152668279-152805505 GCF_026930045.1 Uloborus diversus | reverse complement strand
GCATCGAAACAGAAACTGATGAAACAAACGTAAAACTACTCTTTTAAACGCAATCAGAAATAAAAAATTTCGATTTTTTTTTAAACTTTTTTTAAGTGTTTACATATTTATAAATTTTAATGACAATCGTTATGCTTTTTTATTATCGTTATGCTTTGCGATTCTTTACTTTCATCTTACATTTATTTCATTTATTTTTAAGTGTTTTTTTTTTCAAATAAAATAATATATCATTTGAAATGAATATATATTCATTAATAGCAAAAAAACACCTAGTTTTCTTTTGAAGTACTCAAGAACTCTATATTTTTAGACCTAAGAAACTCTAAATATGCAGCAAAAAGGGATACCATAGAGAAAACTACGTAAAACGTACACCAGTCCAAGTTAAATTAAACTACCAACGCAGCCAGATTTACCTTCTTGGGAAGAGGAGGGTCCTAATAGTCCTCCTAAAATGCCATATTAAGATTTTCAATATGTGTTAAAACCAGCCTCTATGGAGTTGGGAGGTGGGGGGAGCTATCTCCTCCAAAAACGCTCGCTGCTTCTTTGAGCTGAACCGTAAGTCGCTTGCCGCATTCGGTCTGCCAAACTTCAAGCGTACGTGAGTAGCCCAACCATAATGCTAAAAACATACCGATGCGTGACATAAATTCGTTTTACAAATACAAATACCAATACAAATACAAATGTGACGACCAGCAACAGTCTCTTGGCCCAGCTAGGCTGGGCCTAGTCAATTTATTAGTCCTCAATGAAGATCAATTGCCCTCTTAAAGCTATCCACCCCCCCCCCCTTGCTCATTATCACCTCTTCCGGTAAGCTGTTCCAAGTGCCCACAACACTACGAAAGTAGTAGTTTTTCCTTATTTCCAGGTTAGCCTGAGATTTGAAGAGCTTAAAACAATGACCCCTCGTCCTGCTTTCGGTGCAAAATTTAATCCATTAATATCATTCATTTGATAAATTTAAACAACTGAATTATGTCCCCTCTGATCCTCCTTTGCTCCAGCCTATACATATTAAGCCTATTAAGTCTGTTATCATAATCTAAATCTGAAAATCCCCACACTAATCTACACTGCTCAAAACAATTAGCGGAGCACATGGTTTTAACAAAATTACGCAAAGAAGCATACTAATAAATAACATAAAATGTATGTACATATAAACATCCATAATTTTAAGCCTACCAGGAAACGGAAAAAGAAAACTTTATATGCCAATCAGTGTTCATGACGTCAAAAACCAGAAAAAGGAGATAAGAGCAGAAATCGAGATGTTGCAGAAACGTCCGTTTTATTGCCGTAACTGTGAAATTCGATTGCACAGTATTTTTTCTTGAGACAAGGTTACTTGAGAATGTCTTAACAGAGTGATTTACCGGAATCCATGACATGACATCTTATAGGCAGACTGGAATCCGCGCAAACATAACGTAGTGTCGCGGACGCTGTTTGAGTCTCCAGAAGTGTTATTGCAAGGCTTTGGAATCAATTCCAAGAGACAGGAAATGTTAGACGTCGACCAGGGCAAGGTCGGCCACATGCCACTGAAGCAACTGATAGCCAGTATATACTGTTAATAGCCCGTCGAAACAGAACAGAGAATGCTACGCAGCTGCAAAGACAGTTACTCTTGGCAACAGGACGAAGGATGTCCAGCCAAACAGTACGTAATCAGCTTCATGAGGGAGAGCTCTATGCACGTAGGCCAATGGTCCTCATTCCGTTGACCCCACGCCACCGTGCTGCCCGAAGATGATGGGATGCTGAACATCGAGATTGGGAGCAACATGATTGGAGCCAAGTGTTGTTTACAGATGAGTCCCAAATCGGCCTAGAGTGTGACATCCGACGCTTTCTGGTATGGAGGGACAGGGGCACTCGAAATAACCTCGCATTCATTCGTGAAAAGTCACAATACAGATGAGTTGGTTGGATGGTATGGGGTGGTATCAGCATAGGCGGACGTACGGACCTGCATATCATTCGGAATGGCACTTTGACTGGCCGAAGGTATGCATACGAGATACTGCGACCTCATGTCATCCCTTACTCTGGAGCCATTGGAGATTCCGTTGTTTTCCAGAATGATATTGCCCGACCGCATAGAGCTCGTCTGGTAGAGAACATGCTTGAAGCTGAAACAATACAGCGTATGGAATGACCAGCGTGCTCTCCTGACCTGAATCTAGTCGAGCATGTTTGGGACATGCTCGGACGACGCATTGCTGCGCGATCAAGGCCGCCTGTTACTGTTCGAGACTTGGAAATTGCACTTCTTGGGGAGTGGAACAGTATTCCCCAAAGTCAGATAGATAACCTCATCGCATCCATGGCAAACAGGTGTGCAGCAGTCTTAGGTGTTCGAGGAGCCCACACGCCTTATTAAAACTTATGCATCATGTCTAAACAGTGTCTTTTTTCATCATTTACATGTAACCAAATTGTTGCCCTAAATCATCTTTTAGCGTTTTTTCCATACTTTCAAAGCATTAAAACTTAATTCCAATTATTTTACGTCTTTTTTTCTGTATTGCGCATTGATACGCGTGTACTATCCATTGTATGCCAATACATGGCCGTCTCGCCCGGTTTTCTTCACGTTTTTGCTTGCTCCCCTAATTGTTTTGAGCAGTGTAGTTACCCTTATTTGAACCCTTTCCAATACACATGCATCTTTCCTCAGATAAGGCGACTAAAACTGCACAGCATACTTCAAATGGAGTGTTACTAAACTCGTATATAAAGGCAGATGAGTCTTCTTAAATTTGTGTGAAATAGATAAACCCAAGCATTATGTTGGCCTTTTTACTTGCAATGCTGCACAGTTGATTAAACTTGAAGTTCTGATTTATTAAAATACCCAGATCAATAATTTTTTCTGCCTGACTAATGATTGAACCCTGTAAACGATAACTCGTTCGCTTATTTTCATGACTTAAGTGTAACACTTGACATTTCCCTACATTAACTGCCATACCTCACTTATCCGCTCACTTAGTAATATAATCTAAATCTTTTCATGAAGCTGTTTTATCTGTTCTTCATTTTCTACAATCTCCATAATTTTTACATCATCAGCAAACAATTCGTGCTTCCAGAAATATTCTTATTGATGTCATTAATAAAAATAATAAACAAGAGAGGCCCTAAAACTGAACCCGAGGAACCCCGCTTAAAACATCACTCCATTTAGAATGATCTCCCCTCACAACTACTCTTTATATTCTTCCAGTCAGCCAATTTCTAACTCAAAGTAAAGTTTTTCCTCCTATTCCTATATCAGCTCATTTGCTGAGAAGAGCAGCATGCGGTACCTTATCAAAAGCTTTATGAAAATCAATATAAACAACATCCACACACTTTTTGTTATCTAAAGTCAAGGTAACCTTGTCGTAAAAATGCAAAAAATTGGTAGCACACGATTTACCTTTCCTGAACCCATACTGCAAATTAGTCAACAGACTATTAGTCTCTACGAAATTCATAATATTAATTTTGATCGAAGTGAAGTGCCCTTCTCAGTCAAAATTATTACCACGTAATGATAATTCTCTAGTATTATATTTTCATCCATATTTTTAATGTCTTTTAATTCTTAAATTTAATTATTTTATTTCTATTTAACACAAACTGCCGAATGGCAACACGTAATTAAAAAAGTGAAAAAGACGCACGAGATCGTGTTCCACGAATTTGGTCTTGAAAAAATAAAAATGACGACTTCTTGAAGTATATGTGATGTAAATAAAGTTTTGTCGATTTTTATAAAATAATGGAGTCAAATTCTTATACAAAATTAGGGTGTTGTTATAAACCTTCACAACACTCTCAGTGGTGACCCACGTTTTGGACAAGAAAAAAAGGAAAAGAAAAAGAAGACGGACAATGCTTTATTCTATGGTATGCTCTTCACTTAAAGTCATTCACTTGAAGGGAAATGCTCTGGCCTAAATTTTATTTTCGTGTAAAGATAAATTTTATCTTTGACTAATTTTTCTTTGTTTTAATTTAATTGCATTTGTTTATTTTACTTGTAAATTCTCAGTTAAATTTTAAAATGTCTGTAGAAAGTTTAGATAATGTTGAATTTACCAATAATACTGTACAAAGTGACTCAGTTTTGAGAGTTGCAACCAGATTACCTCCACTATGGAAAAGTAATATAACAGTTTGGTTTATTCAAGTGGAGGCTAGTTTCAATGTTTCACGTATAACAAATGATGAGACGAAGTATAACTACTTGTTATCCGCCATTGACGCAGATACACTTAGCGCTGTTACGGATTTAATTATAGCTCCTCCAGAGGGAAATAAATATCAAGCTTTAAAAGATAGATTAGTTAAAGAGTTTTCCGATTCGCAATCAAGCCAAATACGGAAACTTTTGTGTGAACTTACATTAGGTGATAAAAAACCATCTGTTTTACTTCGGCAAATGAAAGAACTTTCACGAAATTCAATTACTGACGAATTTTTAAAAACCATTTGGTTAGAGCGTTTGCCAACAAATATATTCAAGCCATTTTATCAGCATCAACTTCAGAGTTGACTGAACTGTCCATTTTAGCTGATAAAATTCATGAAATAAAAATAGAGCCATCAGTTTGCAAAATTTCAGAAACACTAAAACATAATGAACAAACGACGCAAATATCAAATTTGCAAAATCAAATTGAGCATTTAACCATGCGAGTTTCTGAATTAACTAAAATGGTATCAAAACGTTCATTTTCAAGAGGTCGTAGTAATCATAGATATAGGTCCCAATCTAGGAGTAGACGAGTTCCAACACCCTCAGATAATCAAAATACATCTGAGTTTTGTTTTTATCATGAAAAATTCGGCGATAAAGCATTTAAATGTCGCCAACCATGCAGTTATGATGCAGTTCAAAAAAAACTTGCCATAGCTGCTATGTCTAATAACGATATTTACCCTGACATAGCAGCACATAAACAGTGTAGATTACACATAATGGATAAAAGTACGGGATTAAATTTTTTGGTTGATAGTGGCAGTGATATTTCTTGCATTCCTGCCCATTTTTCATTCAAAGCAAAAACTCCCATCACTTACGTGTATGCTGCGAACGATTCAAAAATAGCTGTGTACGACCACAAGGTGTTAAATATCAACATGGGATTGCGTAGAATATATCAGTGGCCATTTGTTGTAGCAAATGTTTCTTGCCCAATTCTAGGAGCAGATTTTTTACAAAATTTTTCACTACTAGTAGATTTAAAGAAGTCGAGATTAATTGATTCAGTCACTGGTTTGACAACGAAGGGAGAGTTAACTAAAACTCAATATAGTGGAATTAAATTAGTCTCGGATAATATGGTGTACAAAGAATTATTTAAAGATTTTCCCGAGTTATTGAATCCTATCCCAAATTTCAAAAAACCAGTCAGTCACGATACTGTCCATTATATAGAAACAAAAGGACCGCCTTTATTTTCTAAGCCCCGACGTTTACATCCAAAGGTATTAATCGAAGTTAAAAAAGAATTTCAATACCTTATGGATCAAGGAATATGCCGTCCTTCAAAATCTCCTTGGGCTTCTCCTATTCACGTGGTACCAAAAGCGGATGGATCTTACCGTATTTGTGGTGATTATCGAAGGTTAAATTCGGTCACTGTGCCTGACCGTTACCCTGTGCCACACATACACGATGTAACGAACATTTTACACGGCAAGAAAATTTTCTCTAAACTCGATATTGTTAGGGCATATTTTCACATTCCAGTTTTCAAAGATGATATTCAAAAAACTGCAGTTACCACACCGTTTGGTAGTTTTGAGTTCTTATATTTAAATTTCGGTTTAAAATGTGCAGCAAATACGTTCCAAAGATTTATTAACGAGGCACTTTCAAATGTAGACTTCGCTGTTGCTTATTTAGACGACATACTAATTTTTTCCGAAAATGAAACGGAACACTTAGAACACATGAAAATTGTATTAGGTAGGCTTGCCAAATATGGTTTAAATGTGAATATTTCCAAAAGTGTTTTTGCTCAAACTGAAGTATCATTTTTAGGACATGATATTTCTTTTGAAGGAATTAAACCTTTAAAATCAAAAGTTGAAGCCATTCAAAATTATCCTAAGCCAAAAACAATATCAGAGCTTCGACGATTCATTGGATTAATAAATTATTTTAGAAGATTTGTTAAACATGCAGCAAGATTGCTTACCCCTTTAACAGATCAAATAAGAGGATGTAAAAAGAATGATAGCACTCCTATTGAATGGTCTCCAATTTTGAATGACGCGTTTGAGAAAGCTAAACAAAGTTTGATTGGCGCTGCATTGGTCTTTCCCTCGCAGGATGGGCAGTTAGCATTACACACTGATGCTAGTGATTTCTCCATTGGTTCAACCTTAAGTCTGCAGACTGAAGAAGGGTTGAAACCAATAGCATTTTTTTCAAAAAAACTGAATACTGCTCAGTTAAAATACTCGGTTTTTGATAGGGAATTATTAGCCATTTATGAATCAGTAAAATATTTTCGACGTTTCATCGAGGCGAAAGAATGTATAATATACACTGATCACAAACCAATAAAATTTGCTTTTCAAAAGAAACGAGATACCTGCACAAATAGGCAACTGACATTGAATATTTGCAAGGTAGCTCAAATGAAGCAGCCGATGCCCTTTCTCGAATAAGTACAATTAAATTTCCTACTTCGCTAGATTACGCTAAGTTAGGTGTTGAACAAAAATCTGACTTAGAACTTAAATCTGCTTTAGAAAATAAGGACTCTAATTTAGTATTAAAATTACTTACTATGCCTGATTCAAAAACTGAAATATTTTGTGATATTTCTACAGGAAAAGCACGACCTTTTCTAATAAAAAGTTTTCGTAAACAAGTTTTTTTAAACCTACATAATTTAACACACCCAGGTATAAAAGGTTCGACTAAGCTTATTAAGCAGAGATTTGTTTGGCCTTCAATGGCTACGGATATCAAAGTATGGGTTAAAGAGTGTTTAAACTGCCAAAGATCAAAGGTTTTCAGGCACACTAAAACTGAAGTAGGAAAATTTGATATTAACACATCTAGGTTTGCCCATATACACATTGATCTAATAGGACCACTACCAGAATCTGAAGGAAAGAATTACTGCTTAACGGTAATTGATAGGGCAACGCGATGGCCAGAAGCATATCCTATTTGTGATATGACAGCACCAACTGTCGCTAAGACGTTGATGTCTGAATGGATTTCAAGATTTGGTTGTCCACAAAAAATTACATCAGATCAAGGTCGTCAATTTGAGTCTGAGCTATTTCGACAATTAACTCGATTCATTGGTGCCGAAAAGATAAGAACTTCACCATACCATCCTCAATCAAATGGTCTTATTGAGAACTGGCATCGACCATTAAAATGTGCTTTAAAAGCTCGACGAAATGAAAAATGGACCGAAGTTCTTCCCACCATACTCCTAGGATTCCGTGCAGCAATTAAAACGGATCTGAATGTTTCACCAGCCGAACTTGTTTATGGAACTTCACTTCGACTTCCAGGAGATTTTTTCGATGAACATTCGGTTATAAAAAGCCCTGAAACTATGATACAGAAGCTAAGAGATATATTTCACGATTTTGCTCCTTTACCGACAAGATCACATTCTAATATTAAGCCTTTCGTATCACAAGACTTAAAAACTTGCACCCATGTTTTTATCAGAAATGATGGGGTGCGGAAAAGTCTTCAGCCGCCATACAACGGACCTTATGCAGTCATCAAGCGCGGCGCGAAAGTGTTCAAAGTAATGATAAAAGGCAAAAATGTCACTGTGTCTGTAGACAGGCTAAAACCAGCATTTCTGTCTGCTGACAAGGACAATGTTAACCAACCAGAAGAAGAAATGCGTAAAAAAGATGAAGAAACTTCATATAGGACAAAATATGGACGAACAGTTCACTTCCCAAAGAATTATGGACATGTCATTCGTGGTTAATGCGTGACTTTCGGCAACGCATTTATTATCATCATTACTGGGAAGGGGGTACTGAAGTGCCCTTCTCAGTCAAAATTATTACCACGTAATGATAATTCTCTAGTATTATATTTTCATCCATATTTTTAATGTCTTTTAATTCTTGAATTTAATTATTTTATTTCTATTTAACACAAACTGCCGAATGGCAACACGTAATTAAAAAAGTTAAAAAGACGCACGAGATCGTGTTCCACGAATTTGGTCTTGAAAAAATAAAAATGACGACTTCTTGAAGTATATGTGATGTAAATAAAGTTTTGTCGATTTTTATAAAATAATGGAGTCAAATTCTTATACAAAATTAGGGTGTTGTTATAAACCTTCCACAACATCCTCAGAAGTTTCGAAAATCTTACAAACCACTGAAGTCAGACTTACAGGTCTATAATTCAAAGCAGTACCTTTAAACCCTTTTTTGCAGAGCGGCGTTATGTTAGCCAGTTTCCAGTCCTCTGGCACTGTCCCTGAGTGATAAGAAGCATTGAAAATATTTAAATAACAACCACTAATTCCTCTGGACATTCAACTAAAATGTTTGGATAAATATTATCTGATCCCGGAGTTTTAGTTGCTTTAATTTTTTTCAAATGAAATAGAACATCCACCATGGAAAACGCAAAATCCTCAAGCTGCACAATAGCTTGTGTCTTGCTAGTGTCAAATATTGTGATGCAGTTACCGTTAAACACACTGGAAGCAAAAGTTATTAAGAACATTTGCAATATCCCTATCGTTTTGTATTAAATTTCCATGCTCATCAACCAATGGCCCGATATGACTATTTCGAGCTTTCCCAGAATTAGCGTATACAAAAACTCTTTTAGGATTCCCATCAATGTTATCTGCTAGCCTTTGCTCCAATTCCCTTTCCCGAAATTCGTACCAAATACTTAAAATTTCGTCTTGCCTTACAATACTGGAGCCTATCTGCACTGTGATCAGTTTCCTTAAACTGACGAAAAGCCGCTTGCTTATAATTTAGAGCTTCTTGAATCTCCCTGGAAAACCACATGGGCCAAATTTTAGTTCTAACACCATTTCTCCTAAATGGAACATAATCCCCAACCATTTTTGCCAGTTTTTCCTTAAATTTCGTCCACTGCTGATCTACGCTATTTTCCAATACTGACGAAAAAACATCTTTCAAGCTGCCTAAGTGCAACAAAATCAGTGTTTCTAAAATTGGGCAGAAGCATAAAATTTTGAACTTTGTACACTTCAAATTTAATCCAGAACCTAATGCTGTTATAATCACTATCTTCAATATGATCCCCTACACACAACCCCTGAACAGAACTTCCTACGTCACACAAAACTAGATCCAAAATCGCCTTCTCTCGAGTCCCCCGAGTTACAACCTGATCTAAGGAACAGTCACCAGTTACTTTTAAAAATTCCTCTTCTCTGCCTTTAGTAGGATAAAAATTGTTCCAATCAATACCCGGAAAATTGAAATCTCCCATTATGATGACGGATCTCTTACTGGAAATGTCACAAATAATACGAAACATCTGTTCATCTTGTCCCTGGCTTGAATTAGGTGGCCAATAAATGTTTTTAAACCGCAATTTTTTGCCCTTATTGCTCATCAACTCCAGCTAAACCATATCAATACCAGTAAGTTTATCATTTATGACCAATTCATTGCAAATGAAATTGTCTCTAACATAAAATAAAACACCACAACCTCTTTTGCGTACTCTGTCTTGTCTAAACAACTTATACCCAGCAATATGTAATAAATCTACATCAAATTCGGCAACCCATGTCTCTGTAATTCCTATAACATCCAACTTCTCTTCTATAATTATGCTTTCCAATTCTTCCATCTTGTTCCTAATACTGCGAGCATTCGTATGTAAACTTTAAACATGCCCAAATTGCTTTTATTTAACACTCCGAAATTTCCTAAATCACCAAGTGTTAAAATTACTACTCTTGTTCGACACATTATTTCCATTTCTAGCAATACCCCCCCCCCAAAAAAAAAAAAAAAAAATTCTTCCTCTCGATACCTGATGCTTGAACCATGCCCCCCCATTCAAACTTAGTTTTTTGACTCCGAAGCCCCTAAAACAAACCACTAACCATTTTGACCCCTGTACAGCTCAGATGTAGACCATTCCTAGCAATCCAATCCCGTTTACAATGACTCCATTCATCAATGAACCGATACTACGCTTTTCGCAAATTGATTTAAGTAGCAAGTTCATACACCTAGCACGTTGATTTAGCAACTTCCTATGCACTCCATACTTGAGAAGCAAAAGTTTTGTGTAGATATTCCCAATAAAAACCTTTTCCGTTTCGTAGTCAATTGCTAGAGTTAACTTTCTATAGAAAAAAAAAAACTTTTGTTCGTTGAAATAAACGATGTGTGTGTTGTTAAAAAAAAACATTTGGCTACCCAGTCGCAGAGCAGGAAGGACAGGAGGCTGTCACGCCGTAAGTTCCGATGTCCCATGACTTTTGTCACTTCACAATACCATATTGGTATATTTTCTGTATTTTCTTTTTATGAAACAGGACGAAAGCCACATAACAGTGCTACACTGCAGATTTTATTTAAATCTTACCCAACAAATGTAAATATACACAACAGTCAAACTATTCTGAACAGTAAGTATGAAAACGTGTCAGTTTTTCTAATGTTTCTTTTCAAAAATAAATGATAAGCATTTTGACAGTTTATTTTCCGCTTAGACTTCTTGAAGATGAGCTGCATCTAAAACAACAATCTCAAGGGATAAAAGGCTTCACTCTATAAATATAAAAGAAGGAAACATGTATCCTTAAAAACATGTACTGAAGTCAAATAAATATTATTAGAACAATAATAAATCTTAAAATGTAACATGAAATTATATTTTAAACTGCTTGAGAATAAAAGCTAGCAACCTATTTGGTTACTGATGGGAAAACTAATTCACCCAAAGCTGGTTCAACTATATCGAAATCCTTTCACTTAACTAAAGCGATGTCAGGAATGTCTGGATTTATAAACTTTTTTCTTTTTTAACCGACTTCAAAAAGGAGGCGGTTATCAATTCATACCGTATGTATGTTTTTTTTTTTTTTTTTTTTTTTTGTCCACTCATAGCGTCTCACCTAGTGAAGCGATTTTGATGATTATTTTTTTAATGGATAGGGGATGGCTCAACTTAGGTCCCATTACTTTGTTTGACCATATTTGTTCATTAGAAAAAAGTTATGGGCAAAAAACAGTAAATTTTATGCAATTTCCCTATTAAATGATTTTGTAGCGAAGTTCGCACTTTTCATCCGTGGATATCGGTAGTTCAGTGGTAGAATTCTCGCCTCTCACACGAGCAACTCAGGTTCAAATCCCGACTAGGACAAAGTGAATTTTACTAAAATTTCGTTTCTACTGTTTCCCGTATTTTCTCGAATCTTCTATTAATTTTTGTATCTTTCTAAGTCTGGAAAGTTCCAGCACTTTCTCAAGTTGTATATAAGGAGATGTAACGTTCATTCGTGGTTCTGAATAAAGATCTCGAGTTGAGACTAAAGAGTATTCGCTTCATTTGGCTTTCACATTGTCTTCGCTATCTTCATCTACGCGACAATAGGAAACTCACTGTTATAAAAGTTTGGTGCCATATAACAGTAACATTAATAGTAATTGTAATGATAATTTTGAATGAAGGCTTCTCTGAAGCAAGCATTAAATTTCTTCAAAGGATATTTCGATAATGGGGAATCTGGCGCTGTCGTCTCATTTTTGGCGTAAATAATTTTATTTTAGTAACCCTGCTGATTTATAGTAACCCTATGTGAATTATCAAAATCTTCCTTTCTTCAGTGCTATTGCTCCATAGTAGGGGTAAACCTAACCTGGAAGCGAGGTGATGCAGTGATTAGGATCTGCTTAGCCTTCACAATGCTACCATTAGATTTGACTCAACTACTCTGTAGTATTTTTATCGTTATCATCTATGCCGATAACAGATGATCGGGGCTAAGTAAGAAAATACAGGATTGCATCATGAGCAACTTAGATGCTGTGAAATGGAAATTAGTTAGGGAAAACGTAATACTTAAATAGAAATTAACTACACATGAATTCCAGAGAGGAACAAAGATAAGTTTTTAGTGCCAATCGCTTAAAGTGTAACGCGTGTTTATAGTTTTTTTTTTTTTTTAGTACGGAGCATTTTTATGAAAAAAATAAGGTGAAGTTTCGTGATGGTAACTTCTTACTATTTCTGAAATACCTACATTTACACTAAAAAGAATGAAATAAAAAAATTTTGAAAAAAAAATAGAACCGACTTCAAAATTGCTCTAAAAAGTGAAAAATAATTTTATTCTTTAAACACCATCGATAATGCTTTTAAACATAATTTTTGAAGTTGGCGCAAAAACGATAGATAAAATCATTCACAGCCATAACTCAAATACAACTGCAAATTTAACCAGGACCAGTTTTTTCACTATCACATACATTATGCATTGATGACAGCATATTTGAATACCGATATAAATGTTTCGTTCGTAATTTTGGATGCTTTTCTGAAAAAAAATATGAACGAAACATGGTTACACTGGATTTTACGTTTTGTTTTTGCGCCAACTTCAAAAATTATGTTTAAAAGCATTATCGATGGTGTTTAAAGAATAAAATTATTTTTCACTTTTTAGAGCAATTTTGAAGTCGGTTCTATTTTTTTTTTCAAAATTTTTTTATTTTTGCTTTTGATTCAATCTCTGCGTATATAAAAGTCGATATCTGTCTGTGCGTGGAGCGATGTCCAGACGGACATATTAGTACGGTGCAAATAAACCGAAAAAAGGCCTAACCTCAACATCCAAAGTAAAAGTTTCCCGTCAACTCCAAATTGTTGTATACTGTCCACATATTGTTTGGTAAAAAGTTACACCGTTTTCAGCGTCGGGTTTTGGGGGAAGGGGGGAGGAAGAAGTTGTTAAATTAGTAGTTTTTATCAGTTTTTCCGAAATATTTAGAAAACTATGGTGTTTAGCGCGAAAAGTGAAATATCTTACTACTATTATATATGTGAAAGTTTGTCTGTATGGATGTATGGATGTTTGTTACTCTTTCACGCAAAAACTACTGAACGGATTTTGGCAAAACTTTACAATAATATAGCTTATGCATCAGAATAACACATAGGGTAGTTTTCGTCGCGTTATGGGGGGGGGGGGCAAAACCCCTTAGGGGGGCAATAAAACACAATTTTTTTATAAATTCTCTAATATTGGGATGAAAATATACTTGCACATATTTACATTATATGTCCATCGAAAGCTGTGATTTTTCTGCTGAAGATGGCACCTGTTCGAAATTTCTAAGTAGAATAAAAAACGAGTTATGAGCTTTTTAGTTCCATGTTCGAAGGCTTTCCTCAACTCAATACAGTATTTAGTGTATCATCTCAACTCCCTGTCGATAGCTACAACTGTTGTATTGTTGACTATCTTTGCTTTTCGTGACTGTTCAAGGCTTTTCTCAAGTCAAATCTTGAAGTAAGATTTTTGCACAAGATTGGCAAATAATATATGATTTGGCTGATCATTTTCCACTTAAACGGTACTTTAATGTAATTAATGGTTTTTATTATTATTTATGCTGATTGAACACTTACTCATTATCCAATCAACCAGCAGATCGCCAAAATTTTTGCAGAAAGATTTCCGTAGCTGATGCATTTGGCAGTTTTTTCAACGTCGCTATTTTTGAAGCCGAAGACTACGTCATAATGTTTCTCAGCTTTCACCATGTAAACAAAATATCGCCAATCAAAGAATTTTCAAAAGACTTTTTTTTACTGTGTTAAATAATCCAGCAACTAAATTAGGCAAATCCATAAACAGCACAAAAACTTCCATTAATTTTCCTTTTTGCACAATTTCAAACAATCACCAGATTTTACTACTTATTTTGGAAACATTTCGGATGAAACTGTTTAGCGCCATTTTATGGCGACCAAAAGTATCTCAGCATCTGGTGACGATATCTCTGTAATGAAAGTTAATATCATATCGTTTTACAAAGTAAAAAAAGAAGGGGGGAGCATCATCGAAGGAACCCCAAAACGACTCTCGCAAATTCGGTAAAATCGCACCAAGAGCCCACAATGATTGAAATTTCCCAAAATAACTAAAGCAAGTACAAGGGGATTATGAGCGCGGCTACATTTTTTAAAAAAACTTTGTGCTTCAATAGCCATGCAGAGAAGGTTTTAGACTCCATGTTAAAAAAAAAGTATCAACAGATTAATCTTTTTAAACATGAGAAGATTAATTTCATGTTTTGGAAATTTGTATATACTTAAATATAGTGCTTTCGTTTCTAAATCAATACTATTTTGTTCTTTATACTTATGGCTATTTTAGTTTTATGGGTAAGGAAGAAACTCGATTTTTAATCACGTCAAAAAGATGTGTTTTAAATTCTTTCACTTAAAACAGAAAACAAAAGAAAATAACGATTTTTTCTCATATTTATTACTGACCCAGGCAACGCCGGGTATTTTTGCTAGTACAAAATAATCTACACTAAATTACGAACAAAATGGTCTTAAACATTATTTTGTAAAGTGAACGGTTGCAGAGTTACGATAGGTGAAAAATAGAAAATTTTCGTATTTTTTTAGATTTTTCGGAAAAAAAATTCATTATCACTCAGGAAACTAGTTTTTTGTATGAGGAGTGTTTTGTAAAAGCAAATTGCGATTTATGGGGCAGGTGCTATGTTTTTTGATTAGCCCTTGAAGGAACGACAACTTCACCACTTACTCAAGGGGCTCTACTTTTAAGGGAAGCATTCATGGACCGTGGTTATATAAATCTGCGGCACGGAGAAACTCAAACTTTCTCTAGACAATGCCGCAATAAGAATGAATATATTTTAAACATAGATGATTTTAAATTATAAAAATTCATAGCAATTATGATTTATAGTTATATCATTTTTAATTAACATTTTTATTATAAGTGCAGCTTTTGAAGTTTTTCTTTAGAAAATTGGCATATTTGCCTGTATATTACAACCATATTTTATCAAGCTTTTTGACGTTTGTAAACGAGTTCAATACGAATGTTTAATAAAAATGTAGAACGTTGAATGAGATATATTGTGATATGAAGTATTCACCAGGATTCAGTCCTCTTCAAGCATACCACCGTCCTCTTCTAGATCTTCGTCTATGATATTAGTGCCCCTGTTATTACTTCCTAGACCTGAGCAATAGGGTGGAACGAAAAAAAAAGTTTTTGATTTTCAATTTGCCGTAGTGCGGAAAAGTTGCCTTTTCATGCAAACAAGATATAAAAAAAAATATGAAAAACATTGAAGCACGTCTTGAGGTGCCGCAAAGAGCATAAAATTTTGCAAAATTGCAATTTTTGCTACATTTAAAAATTTTTTTTTTAAATTTCAAATTTATCTTTATGCTTCAAATGTTGTCGAAAAGCAATTTTTATGCTCAACAGGTCGCACAATAACTTTTTTTTTTTGTTGTTGTTGTTCGGATTATGTCTTGAGGTGCCGCAAGAGCAAAGTAAGTTTCGCAAAAACGCACTTTTTGCCGAATGCACTGGCATCTGGAAACTTGAGTCATTGCAGCTGCGGATGTTTAAATGGGGCGGGGCTGGTCAGCAGTGATTTGTGTGAGTGGGGCTAAGCTCAGATCAGGTGTCAATTTCTTTGTCGAGTTGAGTTAGTGAGCAACGTGAAATTTCGTTAGCTGGTTAGATACTTCATTGTTGTGAGTTGCAATGGCTCATTCTAAACAAGTGCAGACGAGACAAACATCAGAATGTCCTATTTTTGGAATTTTTAGCGATTTCAATGAAGTTTTACAACCTACTTACGAAGATGTTATGAAATGCTACTGTTTTATTAGACACTGCCTAAAAAGTGCGGCTGGAAAAGATCTTTCTGTAAGCAGTGGTCGGCGATGTCGGCGACTGCCGACGGCCTCGCGTAGATAGGGCCTCGCAAAACTCTCAGAAGTTTTAAGAAATTTCCATGTTTTCAATTGAAGCTCTTATTAAATACAACAGACACAAAAGTAATCAAAATAGTGCGTGCAGGGGAGACTGCACAGAGCCAGCCGCCAGCCTTAGCAAATGCGGGGCCCAATTCTGTCGGGGCCTGAATTAAAAATATTCAATAGCTACAACTTATTGATCAGCCAACTCTATTCCCCCCACCCCCATCCTATTTCTTTTCTTTTTTTCTATTGTTTTCTACGTTCGTCTAAAAATAAGAAAATATTCAAAATACTGCTCTTCCGAACCCCCTCCCTCCTCCATACACACACACACACAAACCGAAAGCATTATGGGGCATCTGAAATTTCGTTTCCAGGTCTTTAATTTCGCGATATTTCCAGCTTAAAGCCCCCATATATTCAACAACATCGAAAATCGCTTAAAATTGCGTTTTGTGGCTTGAATTTCAAAAATTACCGAGTATAATATTACAAAATATGGCCTTACAATCGCATTTTGAAGGCTTGAATTTCAGAAAATATTCGGGCAAGGGTCCCCATACTGCCTTTCTTTTATATCATAAGCAATTGGGTTTTTTAAACTACATTAACAAAAAGTTTAAGTGGAATGGCTCCAAAATATAAAATATTGCTAAAGTTTTTAAGACCGTAATTTTCAAAAATTTTCGAGGGAAGAGCTCCCTTCCTTGTCTAAAACTCCATTTTGGAAACTTCAATTTCGAGAATTTGCAGGGGATTGGTTTTGACCTTTTTTTTTTTTTTTTTTTTTTTTTTATGACCTATAATTGCGTTTTTAAGGCTTCAATTTCTAGAAATTTCCACCGAGACCTCTGTACCTCTTTTCCCCTAACATCAGCAAACAAAGCTTAAAACGGCATTTTTAAACTACAAATTTCAAATTTTTTCCGGGGGAGAACCCCCGGACCCCCCTTTCTATCAGGTCACTTTTTTCCCTTCAATGTGCCGTCCCCCCCCCCACCAAAAAAACTTCTTTTTGATTGCGCTAGTGATCATAAAATGTTTTTGTCCTAGCAATTAAGTGGATTAGGTACTCAAGTGCCAATAGTTAGTACAAAAATTAATTCCATGAATTCAATTATTTGTCTGAGAATATTTTATGATTAAAAAGGCCTCGCAAAACTGCATCGCCGACGTCTTTTTTTGCTCTCGCGCCGCCACTGTCTGTAAGTGAAATATATATGACTTTTTAGTTTCCAGAATAGATTACATTTGGTCAAGAACTTCTTTGAGACAACAGGAATAGAAACCTAATGGATTCTTAGATGGTAAAACAAAAGAATCAAGCGAATTTAAAGACAAAATAGGTCAACAGCTGGAAACCTTTTCTAATCTTCCTGTGGTTACTTCCTTACCTATTGAAAATAACCTTCTTTTTGAGAACATACAGGACATAAGTACCGATCACAAATATGTATTGGATATGTGTGTCACTATATCAAGTGGGACTTGCTCATTTGATTTATGTTCAAGGAACCTGGGAAAACTTCCCCACTCCAGATGACTTACATTTGCAAACCGCATATTTCGATTGTACGTGGCATCTAAAAATCCGACTAAAAATCTCAAGACTCTGACTCAGCACATTGTTAGAGTGTAGTAAAGTATAGTTTCCTTTATATGGGCGCGGCATTTCGCTAAAATTGTTTGAAACAAATAATAATACTGAAATATATTAATAGTAATCATTATTCATTCATTAATTTTCAAGAAAGGATCCATTCAAGAAAGGAAAGATCAAGTGGGCAATGCGTAAGCTCCTGTGTGGTTTAACATCAAGTTAAAACCTTCTCGTACTTACGGCTCTAAACATTTATTTGAACGTATCTTACATTCACGATATCTCTCTCATGATTTTAAGAACATTATTGACCGGGTTATATAAAGAAATGGGTATTTTGATGCAACAGAAAATCTCCATTTGGCTATGTCATGCAAAGAGCGTAGAAATGTAAGAGAACTTGGATTACGACGTGTGTTGAATGCAGGAACACAAAGTAGAGGCTGGGTTATAAGAAGTTTAAAGTTTAACAAATAATTTTGCTGCCAAAGATTACATCGATTTGATCTCATGGGGTGAAAATGAAATAACCGAAACCCCCTTGGTAAAACAATTGTCTAGTGAATCCCTCAAAGTGAAACTTGTAACCCCTAAGCGACTCTTTAAAAGTATGGTTCAGTCGCAGGAGACGAAAAATTGACTCAAGAGTTATTTCGAAGAAAGAGTCATTTGGTACAAAAAAAAAACACATTAATGTGTCAAAGAAGTAGACACAAACATCATACAGGTTTAACCATTTATTTACAATCATTAAGAATACTTTAAATGGTAAAAATGGAATAGTTAATGTCTTATATAGTATACCAGTGATACCCGCACGGCTGTGCCCGTTGTAGAAAAATTAAAAGGTCATTTGGTTTGCTTGTATATTTATAAATAATGTAAGAAGAATTTCTCGCCAATTGGCTTGCCCATGTTACGGTTCCACGTTACGCTTGGTAATTTACTCGCCCATCTTATAATTTTGCTCGGGTAAATGTGATTAAAATTAAAATAGAAAAAGGACAAAATCGAATTTTCGAAAAATCGCTTCAAGGTGCACACTCCCCATGCTACAAACTAACTTTTTACCAAATTTCATGAAAATCGGCCGAACGGTTTAGGCGCTATGCGCGTCACAGAGATCCAGACAAAGATATAGATCTCCAGACAGACTTTCCGCTTTATTATTAGTAAAGATTATGATTTTTTTTTAAACTGTGTTTTGTAATTAGCATTTTTTTCCTAATGTAATGCTTAAAAAATGTATTTACAGTCATATTTTGTGCCGTTATCTACAGTAGGAAAGCATAAAAAGGAATTTCATTGTTAAATGGAAATTTCGGTTATTATCAAACTTGAAGCTCGTTGCGGCACCTAAAGATGTTGCAGTAAAGCAATGAAATTTCTTCAGCTTCTTTTTCAACTTAAATGACAACTTTTCCCCCCCTACGGCAAACCAAAAAAATTGAAAAAAAAATTTAAGGTCGTTTTCGTTCCACCCTACTGAGCAATTACTGCACATGCTTGAGCAGTTTAGCTACTTCGGCACTCGCAGTTATGGATGCATTCGGCTTTTTAAACGCGCTCGCGCACTATGAGGGAAAGTAATTCCTAGGGAGTTGCAGAAGACATTGTTGTAATTGGTCTCAGGTATTCACCAATCTTCTTCCACCCCCACTGGAGGTAAATTCTTTTCCTCATCCTGCCGCTGCTGAACCTGGTGGTAGGTTCTATATGAGTGCTGCCTGTTAGCTGTTGAAGTGAGGGTAAGCCAACTTGAACAATGAATGTATGGGCTGCTTTGCAATAGCCTGCAAGTAACACTGGTAGCGACAGCTATCTAGATCTTCAGTATTCTTTGCTACAAACATCGCAAAAAAGAAATACTTTCCTGCAACAGCCACCGCACTGGGGTCAGCTGTGGAATCATTAAAGACTTAGAAGTTTCGTACGAAGAGCGTTGTTGGCTTACACTTTCCTATACGGTGAAATGTTTCCCTTCTTGTAGAAATATGGTACAATGTCACATCCTGTGAAGGGGTATATTGAAAAGAGTACACCCTTCATATCTCCAATGCTTCGCTGAATGTCCGAAACAGTGCACACCTTCTCCTACTGATTGCCTTTCTTTGGTACCACCATTTTCAATTTGTTTTCAGATGGTATGTGAACATTCAACAAGACTAGTAAGTCCATGTCATCACCGATCACACAAGCTTCAACTCTATTCTTAGCTTTATCGATCGCTGTTAAAACTGTAAATAAGTCATCGTTCACCCGATGTTTGATGAACTGTGCAACCGCCTCTTTGCAAGTACATTGTCAGGAGAGAAATAAGGCCCATTTTGTTCTTAGTGTTAGCTAGAAATTCACTTTGGTTGACAGTTACATCGATCAAGTCTTCAACTTTGACTTCAATGTTAGTCGTAGAACGTGATCTACATAATTGTTCTTCATCTTTTGTGGTTCCTTACTCGTATTCATCAAAAACAAGTTGCTGGCCTATAATGATTACGTAACAATTACGTAATTTATGTATTGCTCGCAAATCTGTCTGAAGGTAGCTGGGAAACATCAGAAAACACGATGAAGAAGGTGATATTCATCAATGATGTAGGACGCTTTTTCTAAATAAGAGGGGACCGATGATTCATTTGAATCTGAAACGCAAACAGACACCACTAGGAGATTCGCTCCCCTTCCTTATCAAGCCAGATTCGTCGAACAAGGGTGGAGGATATGCACGTAATTCAAATTAAAATTCAGTCGAGCCCGCTTATTAGAATATCGGTTAAAAGAATATCTTGCTTAATATAATGCATTTTCAATGCAGCAAACCAATGTAATGTGGTTGTTTTTATCTCGGTTTTTGGAATATTCCGCTTATTAGAATATTTTTTCGTGGCAAAATGGCTATTCACTTAAGCGGGTTCGACAGTATTTCTTAAAGTCTCTCATATTTTCTTACAGTGCACACCATCCAATGTGAAAAAGTATTAGGCAGGGGTGCGCGTGGATTCAAGTAAAATTTTTTGAGGGCAGTGTGAAATTTTCTGAAACTATGAGGAAGCTCGACCTTTCTCCCTCCCCAGTAAAAACTCTTCAAATATGCATACAAAAATCATTTAAATCATTGATGAAAATTATTAAAAAGTTTTTTTTTAAATAATTTTTCAGTTTTAAAATGTGTTATCAACCCAAAAGTTTTGGAAATTTCTGAAATTTCGGATCACAAACACCCTTGGTATTAGGGTTCACACATACAGTGGTGTTGTTAATTATCATAGACTTGGTAACAGAGGCTAGAGACTGAACAGCTAACTTTCTTTTCAAGTGTATCTCTGAATGTTTTGTTCTCAATCTTTTTTGAAGCTAGTAGTCTAACTTCAAGTGCTTATCACCGGTTTCATGCAAATTGCAGAAAACCGGTTCTCGTTCCCAGTATTTCTACGTTTCTAACCCCATGTGGTGTCTCTTAGCTTCTTTTAGACTAGAATACGATTGTACAATATTACTTTTTAATAAAATTGTTTAGTTATTTCTGTTTACGTAGTAGTTAGAATTGCATTTTCCAAAAAATCTTAAAAATGCGAAAATCTTCTACTTTTACACCCGCCGTAACTCTGGAACCGTTCACTTAACAAAATAATGTTTAGAACCATTTTGTTCGTAATTTAGTGTAGATTATTTTGTATATTGCACTTTTCGCGCTAAACACTATAGTTTTCTAAATATTTCGGAAAAACTTATAAAAACTACTAATTTGCCAACTTCTCCCCCTTCCCTCCCCTCAAAACCCGACGCTGAAAACGGTGTAACTTTTTACTAAACATTATGTGGACAGTATACAACAATTTGGAGTTGACGAGAAACTTTTACTTTGGATGTTGAGGTTCATGTCTAATTGCACTGTACTATATAGCACTTGCAGACTTGAAATTCTGTGTAGAGGTAATATGAAACCTCGGGTGATGCATCTCGGAAGCGTTTTTCGGTCTAGTTTTGTATAAGACTTACTTCCACATTAAAATATTTCATTTATTTGCATCAAATAATTTTTGAATCGTCCCCCTTCTCCCTTCCTTTAAAAAGAAGTCTTCGTGTTAATGTAAACACATGAGACTACAAAGATTTCTTTTATTTTTCTCCAATAGCAGCTTTTTTTTTTTTTTTTACAAACTCAAAACAATGTTTCCGAATGTAAAGTTACCCATTCTTTCATACAAAATATATTGCACACTTAAAACAGGTCACAAATACTTACCAAAATCTAGTTTATCAGTTCTGTGTGAGCACTTTTTTCATTCTGTTTCGCTGGTCTTGATTTAAAATTGTAGTATGTAAAATCACGTTTAAGATTAGCAAAATAAAACTAACTATGGCTGCATAAAGGAACGTCATGCGGCTTCCAAATTTATCGAAACCAATGCCTCCAAGAATACTTCCAGTAGCAGCCCCTAAAGCAAAATGTTTAAATTTAGATTGCAGTTTCAAATGGCGGTTTTATATTTTCTGTCTATATAACTATCTATGTAGCATTCTATATGGCAATATAGCTGTCTATTCATAGATATATGCATAAGCATACGGAGAGTCTAAGAATTAAGGTTACCAGCGTACCAAGAAATGTAGGGTGTTGAGATACAGCCCAGAAGATGAAGAGTTCCAAATGCTTATATTTTACATCAGGGTTCGCCGATATATATCATGATATATATCACGATATATATTTGATATTTATTTTGAAAATATCATAATATTTTGATATTTTCGATATTTATTTTTTCAACTACGGTATTTTCAATGTAAAATGTACATTAATCATAATAATATTGTTCATTTATTATTAAAAATAACCAAAAGGTTATGTACCATATTTTTATGATGTATTAGTACATCATTAATACAACAAAGTAATATAATATTCCTTTTTCATTTTATATTCATATAATTATTATTAATGTAACAATTTTTATTCATATTAAAATTGCCTAGTTAAATATTAAATTTTGGTCAAAAAAAAGAAAGAAAATGTTTTATGACTGTGCACGGACTAATGCATCTATATATATATATATATATATATATATATATATATATATATATATATATATATATATATATATAAATGGAGTTTGGTAAATTTGTTCCCTAAGATCTCGGAAACTACCCGGCAGATTTGGCTGAAACTTTCACCGTTTGTTCTTTTTGGTACTGGGGAGGTTTGTAGACCAGTTCGAAAAAAATCCGATTGTTAGTTCCTTTTTTATTCTAATATGTCCAAATTTTCGCATAAATGCTCCAATATGACGGTGAAAAAATACGTGCACATATAAAATTGTGTTTATCGAAAGCGCTTATTTTTCTGCTGAAGATGGCATCTATTAGAAAGTTCTAAGTTGTATGAAAAACGAGATATGAGTTTTTTTTGTTCCATGTTCGAAGGCTCTCCTCAACCCAATTCATTATTTAGTGTATCATCTCAACTCTCAGTTGATAACTAGAATTGTTGTACTGTTCAATATTTTTGAGTTTGGTGTGACTGTTTGAGGCTTTTCTCAAGTCAAATCTTAAAGTAACGTTTTCCCACAAGATTGGCAAATAATAACTGGATTTGGCTGATTATTTTCCATTTAAACCATAGAGTAAAGAAATTTACATAAAGAGACCCCGTCTATATAAAAGGAGATGAAGTTCAAGCCGGAATTATGGGATACAGTGGTGCAATGATGAGCGGGGTTATGATAACATGATCGCATCGCAGGTATACTTTTCACCAATCTCGCAAATAGACCGAATAAAGTAGCTGACGGATTGGTTGCATTTTAATTCACGTTTGAATGCAGTTTCTAAAACGTGCTTCATAAACTTGCAACAATTTCTAAGTTTAAATTAACAACCAATTGAGGTACGTCCGTACGGACAAGCTGGTGGAAGAGGTTGGCATCCCGACGCTCCACAACTTTTGCAAAAAGCTCGCCAAGAGATTTCACTACAACATCCCCCGTGTTGGCAATCCACTACTTAACAACCTTCCAAATTACGATCCATTGGAACCGGCAAATTCTCGCAGGCCTCGCGCTCTGCTAGCCTAGTTTCAATTTCGAAACGGGGTGAGTGAATCCCTTATCGGGTTCATACCTCGTTTCGACTCTAGTATTTTATATTTCTGAATCATATAACTGTGTATATTTGTGTGCAGTAACATTTTTACATTTTTTGTGCAGCTAACAGAAGAAAAATGAGTACAACAGCTAATGCTAAATTAACGCCATTAAAATTGATTAAAATTTTAAATGAAATATTAGACATAAATAATGAAAGAAGCATTAATTTTAAGTCTATATATTGTAATAACAATATAAGGAAATAAAGAGTGATTTGAGGATTCGTTTACTATTTTGAAGACTTGAATTCGTGATGATTGAAAATGTCGAATATATATCAAATTATCCGATATCAAAAGATCGGATATTTTCGATATTTTCGAAAATATCATATTTTCTAACCCTGTTTTACATTCTATCATTCCCGTTTTCTTATCCTTTAACTTTTATTTCATATAACTTTCGATGCATCAAATGTTACTTAACAAATTGTTTTTCAATTCTCACATGTGTTTTATCATTATAACTATTTTTAAGTCTTATAGTTTAAAAACTGCCTTCATATGTTTTGTGTACTATGTATATCTCAACCTATATTTGATAGTAATAATATATTGTCATAATATAGGTAAATTTTACGAGCATTCTCATTGTTCTACTTTTCTCAATTCCTTGTCCCACCGCGCCCCTACATGAGGAACAATGGGACAACTTGAGAGCCTTTCGAAAATAACTTTTAGTGGAATATAATGAGGGAAAAGTTATTTCATCATATCCTGCAATTAAAATTTCTTTAGAACGAAAATTCAAGAAATTATAACGAGAGAAATGAAAAGTGTTCACTGTGCTCCCCCTTCCCTCCTCTTTTTCATCAACTTTAGGAAACCTCTTTGAAACGTTCAGGAAATTTTTTATTCGTAACTAGTAATGAAGTAATTAAATTTTGTAAGGAAAAGTAGCCATTAATTTACAGGACTTCATTACCTTTTTTAGCAAAAGAAAACAAGCGTTTATTCTGCGCTCATAATTGATTTTAACTTTAAAACATTTCGAAGCGTAATTTAAAAACCAACTCTTACCTACACCTTCAAAAGACATTGAAAGTAAAGCTTGAACTGTAGCTTCTGTTCCAGGAGGAGCTTCACTTTTGCCATACGTGATCATAGAAGCATAGAAGAGTCCGAAAGTTGGGCCATGAAGCAATGCAAGTGGCAAAGTCATCCATGGATTGTACATGTAAGCGAAGCATAAATACCGCAAACCAAAGCACAAAAAGGTTATGCTGTTACAGTGGTTATACCCTAGCTTCCTGATGATCCATCCAGAAACTATAAAGCATGGTAACTCGGCTAGCAGGCATTCAAATGTCTGGGACAGTCCGAGGAGAATTTGACTGGCGCCAATTTCTTCCATAAACCAAAACTGGTAATTCCATATCAACCCAGAAAGAACTCCCACCATAAACACAATCGCAATGTTTATGACAACATGAAGCTTGGATAACAGAAAGCCAACGTCTTTGCATATGTTGGAAGAATATTTCACATTTCCAACTTCTATGAAGTATAACGGAACTAAATCAAGTATTGTCACTATGGCTAGAAGGTAAAAACTCGGAGCATAATCTATGTTTGAAGGGTCGGGACTAATAATTTGATTCAAATAGCCACCAGCTAATGCACCCAAGCCCCAACCAATAGTACCCCATAAACGTTGCACTCCGTATGTTTCGTTTGTGTCGTAAAGCATCTCGTAACATATTGTATCCATCAGAAACATCACAGCACAGAAAGTGACGCTAGATAGTGCCATTAGAAGGAATATGCCCCAGAACTGTACCGTAACAAATTCATCTCTTTGTATTTCAACAAGAATTCCTTTATCAGGGTACTTCGAAATACATTGTGTAGACACACATTCAAATTCATCTTTGCAGGGGTATACTTCCATGAAGCTTTCAATATGTTTTTCACTAGTCCTCAAATTTATTTCGTATTCTTTTACTTTGAAAAATCGTAATCCGTCTTTACGTTCATTAGCAGGATTATCTTCGATTTTGGATGCATTCAACATACGTTGAAGAATAATTGGTAGATCTGAGTCATAACTATAGTTAAAAGCATAGTCATTATTGATTTGCTCCAAAACTGAAAGTGAATAATTGCTGGAGTGTAAAGCATTGTAAATTTTTTTCAAGCATTTTGAGTTTCTCTGGTGCGTTTGAGAATTAGATAGCAACTCTATTAAGTCTTTTTTACCGAAAAGAAAATTGATCACGGAAACATCTGTATTCATTAGAAGCTTTCCTGATGCCAAAAAAATGTCCACTTCACAAGCACGAATTTCAACGGATATTTTTACTTCTAAACTCGGGCTTCTGTTGCAAAAGTTTTTACTTATAGTTTTCTTTAATTCGTCTTTGGTTGTTAAGATGTTCACATTGCTGCATTTTAATTCACAGATAAATTCCTGATATTTTCCATTCGAGTTCTGAAAAATGGAATCCATTTTCAATCTGAACTTACTTTCAGATTTCTTCGACGTATTTATGTGAGGAATAGAAACTAGTTTAGCACTTAACCTTATGCTTGCTGAATTCTCAGCTTTCTCGGGAGACACAGGAGGGATAAATACCATAGCTATATGCGAAATTGCAACAATAAGTAAAAGTACTGCAATGGTTAGGCGAAATTTTTTGAAATAATCCAATATGAAGCCAAAAAGTGGATTAGTAATAATTTTTAGAAAAGGTACTGCGAGGAAGATTACTCCAACTGCTGTAGCAGAAATTCCCAACTGCTTCGCAAATACTGTTCGGAATGGAAGGGCACAAGCTAAACCTAAAAATCGAAAAAAAAATTGTTAAATTCTTCGAAGAAATGGAATAATTTATCATTTCATGACACTGGTAACATTTGTTATATTAGATGAGTTTTTTTATATATATTTTGGTCATAATAAGGCCCTTATATATACGAGCCGGCGCATCAGCTTAAGATCAACCATTTTGGATCGGAGCGCCAGTGGTTGTCTTTTCTGGTGATTCATCGCATTTGGTGATTGTTCACTGCGAGCGAATATTAGCGGCACGTGGATTGTTTATAAAATAAAATAGTATTTTCGGCAAATTTGGAGAAACTTGAAGCTTGGTTGTGGTAACCCTAGAAGTGCAACAATGAAAAATCCGATTCAAAATGGCTAAACTTAAGCTGATGCGTCGGTCTATCTATATAGCGACTCTAGATCATATACAGTGGCTCCCAAAAGTGTTCGTACACTTTGAAATTTTTTAGTAAAACCAAAATAACTCGAAACTGAATTCGAATACGGAGTCCAATATTTTTTCACATCATTCCTATGTCATTCTAAATACACCCCATTGGTTTTTTCAAAATATTAACGGATCTACTTTTTTGAAATGGGTCAGAAAACGAAGAGACAGAGAAATAACACGCCACAAAAGTCATCGTACACTCAAATATTTTCGAATAAATTCATGATTAAAATTATCATATGCCGTTTTATTATTATTTTTGCATTGTGTTGACCCTTATAAGTCATTTGGCTTTAATTTTTTGTTTATTTATTTCTTAATATTGTGCTTATTGCTACAAAATCGCTGGTATTCGTAAAAAACCGCAAACACCATTCAATATTCGAATTTGTTTCCCGCAGTTGCGGTAAATTGGTTTGAAATGACTCTAAATTAGTTAATTTATTTGTTTGTATAGTAGATTGCTTGATAAAATGCTTTAAACAAAGGAATCGGACCGAAAACAAGGTAAGAAAAGGTCAACCGGCAAAGTTGACAAAACGTGATCAGAGATTTAAAGTTGAAAAAATTATAAAAAATACACATTTGAGTGCTGTAAAAGTTTTTACAGAGTTAAATTAAATATTTTACATTTAATTTTCACCTAAAATTTTTCGTCAAGTTCTCTGACTAGCTGGATTAAATGGGGCCTCTTCCCGCAGAAACTTTCTTGTTCGCACGAAAAACACCAAGCTTACGGTTTTCGTCGCAAAATCGAGGATAAATAAGCTAAAAACATTTTAGAATTACGTCTTGTTTACAGATAAAAATGAATTTAACATTTTTGGTTAAATTGTTGCATAATTGTAAGTAGAAGAAAAAATTAGGAAATTAATCTTAAGAACTTAGTTGAATCAGTTAATCACGACGGTGGAGGTGTTCTAGTGTGAGGGTGCATAACAGCATCAGGACTTGGTAGTTTGGAATTTTTTGATGAAATAATGAATCATAATGTTCCTTTAAATATTTTAAAAACCAATTTTGAACTCTTAACCAAAAATTTGGTTATTGGAAACAACTTTGTTTTTTATCAAGATAACGATAGGAAGCACTCGGTTTTCAACGTTTGCGTCTAGTGCCTCAAAAATCGTCCTAAAATTCAGAAAAAAACCCCTCAATCTCCATATTTGAACTTAATGTAACGTATTTAGAGATATCTATAGGCTAGATTACGAAAATACGGCTTTAAAACGAAAATAGAGCTAGAAACAGTAAGACTCGAAGTGTGGTAGAACACTTACTCAGAAATTACGCAAAAAAAAAAAATAAATAAATAAATAAAGAAAAAGAATGAAATCTATTCCCAGACGTTTAAAAGGTGTTATGAATATTGTATGATATTCTACTAATTAATAACTTAATCAAAAGTTAGATTATTCAATAATAAATAGACATTTTATAAAGTGTACGAAGACTTTTGTGACATAGAATTTCCGGCACTTTTTGGTTTTTGATTTTTTAAAAATTAAGTTTTAATATTTTTTAAAAACTTTTCATGTAGTTTTGTTAAAAATTAATCATAGATCTTATAATTAAATACCTATTCCGAAATATTAATTCTAACCAATGGATTGGGGCCTATTTCTTTGAAAGTCGCAGGTGTACGAAAACTTTTGGGAGCCACTGTAGTTGCCCAGTCTCATACCTGGAGTGTAAAGCGCCTAATATTCATTATGAGCCTAAGTGAGAGCGGTGACTAAGCGGAGATAGGAATCTTATATTATTAAAAACTGAGAGTATCTTTGTATCTATCAAATTATGTATGTCAGTCTAACTACTTCCGATCACTAGAAAATTTGTCAAACCAGACATCGATAGACTTGTAATTTTTCTGGCATCATGCTTAGGAAGGTCTTGTTTTTCTACTACTTTAATTAGCTGAGATGTTAATTAAAACTTTATTCTTAAGGATGTAGAAACATCCTTAAGAATAAACATTTCTACCACCCGAAGGAAAGACGGATCATCTAGCCGCCCTAGCGGTTACTAACAGACCTAAAATATCTGTGAAATGCCTGTGAAATGAAATGAATTTGTATTGTATTCGTTTTTCGATCGATAAATAGCATGTCATGGTCCACTGCCGCAGCTTGACACATTTTTTGAAAGTCATTTCTTTGTCACAGTAAGTCTTAAAGCAGTAGCAGCGAAAAAATGACTTTGATTGACATGAATTTGCATCTGAATTAAAAATGTGTTTTAAAAACTTTAAAGCGATAACTTAAGCTTGTTTTTTTTTTTTCGTCTTGTTAATGTTAAAAAATAACGTAAAGTACTAAAAAATTATTTATATGCGAATAAACATTTTAACTGGTGGCCTAAACATGGGATATCAAGAAAATGGCAATCCAGAATGACCAGATTTCCGCTAAAATTGGGCGACTGCTACCATCTTCTGAATTATTGAAAATTTTCTTTCAAATACCCTGCTATCTAGAAGCAAACTATTCGTTGCAGGAACACAATGGGGAAATATCTTTAACAGATACGGTTTGTTATGACCGACCCCCCCCCCCCGGGGGGGGGGTTGACTTATTATGATCAGTCCTCCTCCTCCTCCCTCCAGGGGAAAACTGGCTACAATAAATGATTCGTAACAGTCATCTGGAGTAATCGCACAAAAGCAAGGAGTCCCACTGTTATTTTAAGAACCTATAGCATTAAGCGACCGTTAAATTTGTATGTGTTAGACATTGCAACAGCAGGAAGATAGTATAGTTATTTTATCTTTCTCAGTATCTACCTTTATTAAGCTACTAGCGGTACCCGCATGGCTTTGCCCGTAGTAGAAAATTAAAAGTTCATTTAGTTCGCCTGTATATTTACAAATAATGGATGATGAATTTCTCGCCAATTTGCTATGTTAAATGGCTCGCCCATGTTAAGGTTCCACGTTATGATAATTTGCCCGGTAAAATGTTTTTAAAATTGGAATAGAAAAAGAACAAAATCGAGTTTTCGAAAAATCGCTTCGAGATGCACACCTCCATACTACTAACTAATTATGTGCCAAATTTCACGAAAATCGGCAGAACGGTCTAGGCTCTATGCGCGTCACAGAGATCCTGACAGACAGAGATCCAGACACAAGACAGAGAGATTTTCAGCTTTATTATTAGTGAAGATAAAGCTATTAATCTTGAAATTTCTCAATACTCTCATTACGTTTTAGTTAAAATCTTTAAAGCGCTATAAAATGTCAATATTAACAGCATAATTTAACTGAGAAATCGCCAGGTGTCCACATAAAGAGTTACGTGTTTATGGCTTGCTTAAACAAGTTTTATCGATAGTGTATCCTTTTGTAGCTAACAACATACTCGTGCTTCAACATTTTTGCCTAGTCCCTTTAAAATTAACTATACAGCCATGGTAAAAATTATAAGGATAAGCAAAAAGTCGCCAATTCTAAGCGCCACTTGGTTGGAAAAGTATGCAAATATTTTCATGACAAAAATACATGAAATGAAGCATTTTCAAATAAACATGTTGTAAAACTGTGGTCCTGTCGATGCCTCGCAAAACCAAAATGGCATATCTTTGTACTAAAGGACACACAAGCATGTGTACCCACGGACAGCAATTTTTAGTCTCCTTGGATCACACCTGAGTCTTCTTACAATGTGAAGTATCTCAAAATGGTGCCTTGTCATCAACGTCCGAAATTTGCTTTCAACAATGATGATGAATTTGAAGTAGGGCTTGAAGATATAGTGTTGAAGTAACCCCCACCTGTTGTAGGATCTACAGAGCGTCAAACGCACCTGTTTTCATTTGAAGTCGACTTTTCTAGATTTTTGTTTGTTTAATCTAAACTGAGTTTTTTGTAATGGGTTAATTTTGGTTAAAGGTTTCAATTTGCATATAAATTGAAGTTATTATGTAGGTACATAGAGAGCCATACTATCATGGATCTAGTTACTTTTTTTTTTTTTTTGTTTAAAAACATATTAATTATTCATAACATCATTAACTCTCTTAAGACTAATAACTTGTTTAAAGAGATCACTGATGTTAAAGATTAAGGAAAATTTAAAAAATGGGAAAAACATTCGATTAAATTTCAAAATTTAATTTCTGTTGGATATTTTATTTAATGTTATTTTCAATGGATGTTTGAAGTATTTCAATATAAAATGGCTTATGAAAATGTATTAATAATAATTGAGTTCCTCAGATCTATTTATATATTATTTTTTTACATGTCCATGGGTACAAAGGCACCTGTCTGCGGGGTGAACAGGTTGTTGTACCCAGGGACAAAAAAAAAATGGTTTTTTTTTTTGAGGTTGAAAGCTTTGAGATTTTCACCTAACAAAAATTGCCAAATTAGATGATAAGTTGTATATTTTGCCAGAAATTTTTTCCGATCGATTATCCATTCCCAGAGACCAGCAAAAATTGAAAAGTAAATTTTGTCCGTGGGTACAGTAGCTTCCCCTGGTTATTTTTTCTATGATACCTATGGTTTATGTTTTTCTTTTGATTTTTTTTGGGGGGGGGGATTTTTAAACGTTTGCTAACATTTCAAAAATAGCGTAACATGAACTAGAAAGAAAACGCAGGCAAAATATTCAAGTACTAATACCTTACCTGCCATAAAGATGAAATAATGTATCTTCACAGGGACCAATTTGGTGTTAATTCGATGCATCTTCATGATCTTCAAAGTTTGTCTAAAATAATGAATAAATAAATAACAAGTTGTATGTATATATATATATATATATATCTGTACCTCGGAAGGATACAACACTATGTCCATTTTTTCCCTAAATGACATTACAGAGTTAAAATCAGCTTTTCTTATACATATTTCCTAGATGCATATAGAGCACCATGCATGTCCAAAACCAGTTATTAATGGATATATCGTATTTTAAAAGAACACCAAGTTCACTTTCACTTAGGGATGGAACATCATGTGGTTAAAACTACATGTTGTATCCCTCCGAGGTATTATATATATATATATATATATATATATATATATATATATATATATATATATATATATATATATATATATATATATATATATATATACATATATATATATATATATATATTAGGGGGGTCCCAAGATTTAATGGCGAAAGAGTTTTATTGCAATAAAATGATGGGAATCCGTGTCGACTTGAGGTCAAAGTTGAACCTGAAATTCGGTACGGCGACTACAATGGAAAGATTGGTAACTGTATAATTCCTTACTACACGTGACACCAATTTATTTAAAGCAGATATTTACAACAATATTACACTACATGAAACATTATTGCACATATTGTCGTTTAAATGTTTGCATTTTGCAGTCAGGATAAATTTTCCGATGCTCTTGAACGCAATGTAATTTGTTCCTCATCAGCTGTTAGCAAAAGATAAAAGTCCTGCATCATTTTTACCGCTCTTTCAGCTACATCGTTTTCTGCTATAAGCTTACTGCTTCGCATCAAGGAATGAAATATTATTGATGCATAAAGGGGGACTCTCGTTGAGAAAACTATAATCAATTTTAAGTCTAGTAAACAATAATTTGCTTTTGGCTGATATGAAATTATCATCTGTTTTCTCTGCAAAATAAAAAAATAACCGGTAACAAATGCACGATATAAACGAATAATTAAATAACTAGATGAAGTCAATGTGCAAAACTTGCCATACAATAAACAACAAAGATCTTACTTCGACGGAATGTATTTTTTCTCATGGGTCGAGAAGTCTTCTCTACGTAAATTTGTCAGCATTTCTTATTGTATTTCTTCTTCTACCTCATCATCAAAAAGAGCTAATAACTAAGACTGCTATTTTGTCAGACAAATACCATAAGTGCTGGATGAAATTTTATAGAGCAGCTTTTGAGATATTTGGGCACACATTTTCCTATGCTTTCAAAGATTTCAAAAAGCACAAATCTTTGTGTAGTGCTTTGACTGCCAAAATGCATTGAAGCCATAGTTTCACGTATATCGTCACTACAAACAAGCAGACATCTGAAAATGCTGCATTTTCCTTCGTATCTAATTTTAGATGTGAACCAAGTAGTAATAGTTTTAGGGAGTAAATCACTCGGACTATACATCGAGCTTGGTACATATGCCTTCCGGTGGTTTTATTTTAAATTTATTTTCTGTATCTCCACCTAAAACTATGATAGACAGTTCTACTTGTGACTTCTCTTGATAGACATCCCTGACCGTAACATCAGTACACTAATAGCCAACTAAATTTTCAAGTTCGAGTACAGTTCGGAACAACTCCGGAGATCCTCTATAGCACTGTATTTTAGTGGGATCGATGTCTTTCCAAGACTCTCTGAGATTTTCGAAGAGTGGAATATCAGGGCTTGTTGTGACTTGCTTAATTTTCACTTCAAATACTACCTTTAATACCAGTTCATATGTACGATGGCGGCAAGCAAATGATAGAATTTCTCTATCTTTTTTTTGCTCAAGAAAGGCACAAGCACTATTAAAACGACCTTTATTGGAAGCTGTAGTATTACAACAGAGAATTTGAACTTTATCTTCGAGATTCCAATCTAAAACTGCCTTCCAAACAGCCTGTGCCTGTTCTTTTGCTGTAGAATTTTCCAGTTTAGGCATAGCAACGAGTTGTTCCTTACATCCATATAAAATAACTATAGGTAAGCGATTTTCTGATTTTTGAGCACTCAAAGCTTTTATTCTTTTCGCGCGCTCCTCCTGCTCTTTGGTGCGAATTCTTTGAATTGAAAAGATTTACTTATCGGAAATTCATCAATGTTACACCCAAGTGCGTCAATAGTAGCTTCAAGAACAAACACAGAATTTCGTACACTTAATTGACACCTGTCCAATGCAGCAATTAAGTTTGGAGAAATAAAATCGCTCCTTTCAGGTTCTGATATACTTGTTCCAAGTTCTGATATACTTGTTCCAGGTTCTGATATACCTGGTCCAGGTACTGATTTACTTGTTTCGTGGAAAGCTTCTGAATGTATATTTTCACTAGAACTCGAAGAAAAATCTTCTTGTACTGATTCATTAATTCCGAGGATATTGAAGTGGATTCGTATTTTACGCGCCTATTTTCTTCTTTGACGACCAGTTTTTTATCCACTCCACCTAAGTGACCGCGTCGGCCGGGCTCTCTTTGGAGTTACAAGAAAATCCTATCTTCTTCTATTTTGATTAACTAAAGTGCATCAGCATGTCAATATCGAATAAATTGTTTAAATAACTCACAAATTCTTGTTTGCGCTGTCTAAATATTTCTTAAAATTTCTTTGCTTTTTTTTTTTTTTTTTGGTAAGTCTCTCCAAGTTTGATACAAGTTTTTAAGTTTATTCACCCAATTTTGCAACAATTTAGTAAGAATGTGTGCCTTTTCCCAAAGAATGATGCATTTTCCGAATAGCGAGATTTGCACTTTCACTGATAGTTAAATTTACTCCTCGAATGTTATGAATCAAAATAGACAGAAATTGTTCGTTAGAGGCCGTTTTGAGCCCGTTATTTGATGTTTTACGACTCCTATTAAAAATTTCTCTCTTTTTTTTTGAGCAATCACGATTGCTTATTGCTTTCACTTGACTGTTTTGATGTGCTATTACTTTATTTTCCCGCCAGCTCCCTCTGCAGCATCACCGTCGATCGGCTCCTCACGATGCTGCTCCTCTAGCGAAAGCCATCTTCAGGTTGCGTCAATATCCTACACTTACATGCATACATACACGCACGTACAAACAAACACATACACACACATACAAACACCTACACACAAACACATACACACACGCATATATACAGACGCCTACACATACACACACACCTACACACAACTGCCCACACACTCATGCCTGCACACAGACACAAACACATATGCCTATACACACATACCCATCCCCCCCTACCACAAACACTCATACACACAACTACCCACACACTCATACCTGCACGCAGAAACAAACACACACTCCTACATACACACACACACACACTCGTGATTGCGAAAAACATAATTTTAATTCTAGATGTCAAAATTCAAATTAATTTTTATTTTATTTATTTATTTATTTATTTTTTTTTTTTTTTTTTGAACAACGCAACTCTACTGCCATGTTTCGTTCACTATGTAAGAACTATACTGCACTCGCTGACCGTATTCGTACTGACACGTTTGACATTTTGCACATTGCACGGATAAGCCCCCAACATCTGTTTTTCTGTTTTGATTTGTTTTCTGTGCACCATTTACAGCTGTTCTGAGCTTCGCAAAGTAGCACGTCACATGCGTTCGCTTGCTTAGAAATACACGTGCTATTTACACGTTTGGGAGCAAGTCGGCACGGGTTACCGTGCTTCAAATTGCATGAAACTTCCTTTGCAACGGTTTTGATATAAAAGGAAAAAAATAAGAGGATATGCGTTAAAAAAAAAAATCGACTTTCATTTTTTGGGACACCCAAATATATATATATATATATATATATATATATATATATATATATATATATATATATATATATATATATATATATATATATATATATATATATATATAGGGTGTTCCGTTTTAACCTGCAAGACCTTTATTTTCGCAACCATTAGTTCTAGACGTATACTTCCAATTGCAAAAATGTTCAAAATCAGATGCAGAGTTAAGATATTGAAAGTTTGAAGTGAAAATAAAAATAAGTCAAAAAATACAAAATTTAACTTTTTATACGGGCCCCAGGTCCTCTTACTTATATTTAAGGAACTTTTCTCTATTGAAAAATCATTCCAACAGAAAAAGTCTCACATTAGCACGACCAATATTCACCGAGCAATAAAACGCAGCGTTTTGTGACTTACACCACTTTACACTCGCCATCAATATCACCTTTTGAGGCGAAATAAAGCGGTTAACAAGGACTTAAAATAATATATGTGTACATAGTGTGATTTTTCAAATTGTTCGAGGTTTCGTCGTGCTTTTTTGCGTATCATGGCATAACATTTCCATTTATTTTGGAATAGCAATGAAAAATAGAAATACTTATTTTATTTACTTCGACAACCTGACATTCCTCTGAAAGGGTGATAAGTTCCAATCTCATCTTTTGTAAGCTCCCTTAAAACTTTAAACTCGAATATCTCCTTGAGTTTTGGTCGCACAAATGTCAAGTTTTTTGTGTCAAAAGTAGCTTTCAATGGAGATTATTTCTCTAAATATTAGTTAGGTAACCTGGGGCCCGTGTAAAAAGTTATATTTTGTATTTTTTGGTTCATTTTTATTTTTGCTTCAAACTTTCAATATCTTAACTCTGCATCTGATTTTGAACATTTTTGCAATTGCAGTATACATCTAGGACTAAAGGTCTTGCAGGTTAAAAAGGAACACCCTGTATATTTATATTTCTATATATATATATATATATATATATATATATATATATATATATATATATATAAAATGGAGTTTGGTAAATTTGTTCCCTAAGATCTCAGAAACTACCCGGCAGATTTGGCTGAAACTTTCACCGTTTGTTCAGTTTGGTACTGGGAAGGTTTATAGACCAGTTCGAAAAAAATCCGATTGATAGTTCCCTTTTTATTCCAATTTTAGTCCCAATTTTCGCATAAATGCCCTAATATGGGGGTGGAAAAAAACGTGCACATATTAACACTATATGTCCATCGAAAGCGCCAATTTTTCTGCTGAAGATAGCATCTGTTCGAAGTTTCTAAGTTGTATAAAAAACGAGTTCTGAGCTTTTTTGTTCCCTGTTCGAAGGCTTTTATCAACCCAAGTCATTATTTCGTGCGTCATCTCAACTCCCAAGAATTGTTGTATTGTTGAATATTTTTGCGTTTCGTCTGACTTTTTGAGGCTTTTCTCAAGTCAAATCTTAAAGTAACGTTTTTCCACGAGATTGGCTAAAAATAAATAGATTTGGCTCATAATTTTATTTTTAAACGGAACTTATGTAATAAATGGTTTATTATTATTATTTATGCTGATTGCTCACTATATCCAACCAACCAGCAGAAATATCGTCAGAATTTTTTCAGAAAGATTTCAGTAGCTGATGCATTTGGAAGTTTTTTCCACTGTCGCTGTTTTTGAGCCCAAAGACTACGTAATAACGTTTCTCAGCTTTCTCCACATAAACAAAATATCGCCAATCAAAGATACTTAAAAAAGAAAAAAAATACTGTGTAAAATAATTCAACAACTAAATTAGGGAAATCCGTAAACCGCACAAAAACTTCCATTAATTTTTCTTTTTGCACGATTTCAAACAATCGCCAAATTTTACTACTTATTTTGGAAACATTTCGGATGAAACCGTTTAGCGCCATTTTATTTTGACCAAAAGTATATCAGTATCTGGCAACAATATTTCTGTAGTAAAAATTAATAAGGAGGGTGAGTATTATCGAAGGTGTCCCAAAATGATTCTCGCAAATTTGGTAAGATTTTAAACCGCACCAAGTGCTCACAAAAATTGAAATTTCCCAAAATAACTAAAGCAAGTGTAAGGGGAACACGGGCGACTATATTTTTTAAAACAGTTCGTACATCAATAGCCATAAAGAGAAGGTTTTAGATTTAAAAAAAGTACTAACAGAGATAAATCTTTTTAAACATGTAAAGTTCAATTTCATATTTCGGAAATTCTTCAAATTTGTATATGCTTAAATGTTGTGCTTTCGTTTCTAATTGAATACTATTTTGTTCTTTAAACTTATTGCTATTTTAGTTTAATGAATAAGGAAGAAGCTCGATTTTTAATCACGTCAAAAAGGTTTGTTTTAAATTCGTTCGCTTAAAACAGAAAACAAGGGCAAGTAACGATTGTTTCTCATAATTATTACTGACCCAGGCAACGCCGGGTATTTTTGCTAGTCTATATATATAAAAATGGAGTTTGGTAAATTTGTTCCCTAAGATCTCAGAAACTACCCGGCAGATTTGGCTGAAACTTTCACCGTTTGTTCAGTTTGGTACTGGGAAGGTTTATGGACCAGTTCGAAAAAAATCCGATTGATAGTTCCCTTTTTATTCCAATTTAATCCCAATTTTCACATAAATGCCCCAATATGGGGGTGGAAAAAAACGTGCACATATTAACATTATGTCCATCGAAAGCGCCAATTTTTCTGCTGAAGATAGCATCTGTTCGAAGTTTCTAAGTTGTATAAAAAACGAGTTATGAGCTTTTTTGTTCCCTGTTCGAAGGCTTTCATCAACCCAAGTCCATTATTTAGTGTGTCATCTCAACTCCCAAGAATTGTTGTATTGTTGAATATTTTTGAGTTTCGTCTGACTTTTTGAGGCTTTTCTCAAGTCAAATCTTAAAATAACGTTTTTCCACAAGATTGGCTAAAAATAAATGGATTTGGCTGATCATTTTACTTTTAAACGGAACTTATGTAATTAATGGTTTATTATTATTATTTATGCTGATTGGACACTTGCTCACTATATCCAACCAACCAGCAGAAATATCGCCAGAATTTTTTCGGAAAGATTTCAGTTGCTGATGCATTTGGCAGTTTTTTCCACTGTCGCTATTTTTGAGCCCAAAGACTACGTAATAATGTTTCTCAGCTTTCACCATGTAAACAAAATATCGCCAATCAAAGATACTTAAAAAAAAATACTGTGTAAAAATAATTCAACAACTAAATTAGGCAAATCCATAAAACGCACAAAAACTTCCATTAAATTTTCTTTTTGCACGATTTCAAACAATCGCCAAATTTTTCTACTTATTTTTGGAAACATTTCGGATGAAACCGTTTAGCGCCTTTTTTTTTTTTTTTTTTTGACCAAAAGTATCTCAGCATCTTGCGACAATATTTCTATAATAAAAATTAGTAAGGAGGGGGAGTATTATCGAAAGTGTCCCAAAATGATTCTCGCAAATTTGGTAAGATTTTAAACCGCACCAAGTGCCCACAAAAATTGAAATTTCCCAAAATAACTAAAGCAAGTGTAAGGGGAACACGGGCGGCTTCAGTTTTTAAAACAGTTCGTACATCAATAGCCATACAGAGAAGGTTTTAGATTTAAAAAAAAAAGTACTAACAGATAAATCTTTTTAAACATGTAAAGTTTAATTTCATATTTCGGTAATTCTTCAAATTTGTATATGCTTAAATGTCGTGCTTTCGTTTCTAATTGAATACTATTCCGTTCTTTATACTTATTGCTATTTTAGTTTAATGAGTAAGGAAGAAGCTCGATTTTTAATCACGTCAAAAAAGGTTTGTTTTAAATTCTTTCGCTTAAAACAGAAAACAAGGGCAAGTAACGATTGTTTCTCATAATTATTACTGACCCAGGCAACGCCGGGTATTTTTGCTAGTATATATATAAATCTTCTGTGCGGACGTTTGTCACCATAAGGCTTTTAAACGCCTGGACCGATTTTGATCAATTTTTTTGTGTGTAATTAAGTAGTGGCAAGCATGGTTTCGAAGCGCGATGGATCGAATCGGAAATGTCTTTGTTAATTAATTAATTAATTTAAACTTTGGATGATTATTTCTCCCAAATGATTAATATTTATTTTAACCTATTGTTGAGCGAGAACTGAAATAAATATTTAACCCGTTGCCAAAGAACAATAAGAAAGCCAGCTCTGCTTTTTGCAATGAAATTTCCTACTGTGATATGTTAACTGAGAATAGATAAAACGTAGAGAGAGAGAGAGTGAAGCCTTCATTTCTTGAAAGCAACGATTTTAGATCCCGTGAAAGTACCGCACCTAGCAACATTTGTTTCTCGGCTCATATCATAGAGTAAAGAAATATACAATGTAATTTCTTTAGTCTATGGCTCACATCCATCTGAGTTTTGGCGCCAATGTCAAGAATACTTTAAGGATTATCTAACTAATCAGTACATTATTGAAGGAAAAGATGATAAAATTTAAAGACAGAACAAATTTTATTTTCGTCCAGGTAAATTACAACACTGTGGTTCTGTACACAAAAGATCAGTGCATTGGAAGATCTTTATCTTTGGTGGAAAGAACAAATTAGGCAATATGAAGTTTAAAAAGTTTTCGTTCAAGATATCGGACTGCTAATGGATCGGAGTTGGCTTTGCTCACTTATCGGCTGGATTACATCAGTAACGTGGTGACTTGGCGACTTTGGCTATAAACAATAGAGTTGCGTGATCATTTGATTACGATTCACAGCTACTGTTAATATAATTTATTGTATTTTTTATTTGGCAAAATATTTCAAATTGCAAAGTTATGTTTTTCGTTTTTAAAGAATTTTTAGTCATTTTAGTTAAAGAATGTGTTTATCTTACATCGGGAGGTGGGGGATGACTCTTATCGCTTATTCGGAGAACAGTTTTTACCTTTATTATTTTTTAAAACGATATACTTTCTATTGTTTTATTCTTTTTTACTTTCTTCTATATCTAATATATAGAAGAAAGTATTGGATTCGTGCAAATTTTCAAATTTCGAATTTTGACGGATTCGAACGTTTTGAGGTGTGCTGAGTTCATTTCGACTATTTTTGGAAAATGTCTGTCTGTCTGTGTGTGTGTGTGTATGTATGTATGTATGTGTGTGTGTGTGTGTATGTATGTGTGTCACGTCTGTGTGTGACCAGTTTTTTGTGGCCGCTCTACAGCAAAAACTACCGCATGAAATCGAACGAAATTTGGTACACATATGTGCCCGTATGTGAACTTGTGCCCATTGGTTTTTGGCGCGAATTTCTCCAAGGGGGGTGGAGCAATGGGACGTTTTTTGAGTTACGCGTGCTTGCTATTCCTCAGGAAGTAACTGGCGGAATCAAACAAAATTTGGTCCATATGTTGCCATTAACAGGAACAGGTGCTGATTCAATTTTGGTGTCAATAACTCAAACGGGGGTTGAGCTATAGAACGTTTTTTTGTCGTCAATTGTGACTGCTGTATCTCAAGAAATAATGAACGGAATGAAAGAAAAATTTATCGGCAAGTAGCCCTTAGTGGGTATAACAGCTGATTTTATTTTGGTGTCAACAGCTAAAAAGGGGGGTAGCGCAATCACCCGTTCTTTTTTTCCATTGTGAGTACCCTATCTCAAGAAGTAATGCTACGTTCTGGTTGAAATTTGGAATATATGTGAATCCATACGTAAACAGGCTTTGGTTCAATTTTGACGCCAACCGCGCCAAGAGGTGTTGATTTTTTTTTTTTTTTTTTTTGCTAATAAAAATAGCTTTATTAATGCAACAATAAGAAAGATAAATCGTAATAGATTGTCGTCTGCGTATTTCTCGTGATTTTAATTGTATGGAAATGATCGGAAATATTATCTCAATGATTTAAAATTTTTAACTGTTGCCATCTTATGTTTGTCAACAAATAAAATATTTGTAATTCATTCAAGCAAGGCTTTTAAAATAACTTTCAATTTTCGCTCTTTGCTTTGCTTTTGCAATAATTCAGACATTGGGATGGTCATCAAGTTTTGGCATGTGTCATTTTGTTTTTGTTGGGAATATTGCTTCCTCGTCAAGCATGGGGAGGGATCAGAAAAAAAAAAAAGAAAAATATAGAAGAAAGTTTCGTGATGGCCACAACATACTAGTTATATGAGGGATGTTGCAGCGGGATTTCCCGTTCGTTCTAGATGGATAGTTAGTTTTTACTTTCTTCTATCTTACTAATATTATATATGCGAAAGTTTGTCTGTATGGATGTATGGATGGATGTATGGATGTTTGTTACTCTTTCACGCAAAAACTACTGAACGGATTTTGATGAAACTTTGCAATAATATAGCTCATGCATCAGAATAACACATAGGGTAGTTTTCGTCCCGTTATGGGGGGCAAAACCCCCTTAGGGGGGCAATAAAACACAATTTTTGTATAAATTCTCTAATATTGGGATGAAAAAATACTTGCACATATTTACATTATATGTCCATCGAAAGCTCTGATTTTTCTGCTGAAGATGGCACCTGTTCGAAATTTCTAAGTGGAATAAAAAACGAGTTACGAGCTTTTTAGATCCATGTTCGAAGGCTTTCCTCAACTCAATACAGTATTTAGTGTATCATCTCAACTCCCTATCGATAGCGACAATTGTTGTATTGTTGACTTTCTTTGCTTTTCGTGATTGTTCAAGGCTTTTCTCAAGTCAAATCTTGAAGTAAGATTTTTGCACAAGATTGGCAAATAATACATGATTTGGCTAATGATTTTCCATTTAAACGGAACTTTAATGTAATTAATGGTTTTTATTATTATTTATGCTGATTGAACACTTACTCATTATCCAAACAACCAGCAGATCGCCAAAATTTTTGCAGAAAGATTTCCGTAGCTGATGCATTTGGAAGTTTTTTCAACGTTGCTGTTTTTGAAGCCGAAGACTACGTCATAATGTTTCTCAGCTTTCACCATGTAAACAAAATATCGCCAATCAAAGAATTTTCAAAAGACTTTTTTTACTGTGTTAAATAATCCAGCAACTAAATTAGGCAAATCCATAAACAGCACAAAAACTTCCATTAATTTTCCTTTTTGCACAATTTCAAAAAAACACCAAATTGTATTACTTATTTTGGTAACATTTCGGATGAAACTGTTTAGCGCCATTTTATGGTGACCAAAAATATCTCAGCATCTGGCGACGATATCTCTGTAACGAAAATTAATATCATACTAGCTGCGTGCCCGGCGTTGCACGGGCTACCTAAAAAATGTAAGAGCAGTCCAGTTGATGCTTTTGTAGTACACTGACACTAGTTTCTAACGCGTTAAGGAATAAATAAATGCGCGTAAAGCAAGGTTTGCAAAACACCAGTAAAACATATTTTTGCCAAAACACCTCATCAACGTTAATAATCGTTATCAATGATACAAGTTATGAGTACATTTTCAGTCAGCACAAAAGGGGAAAATATAAGCATTATCAACTATAATCTTTACTCACGTTAAACTGAATTACATCTGATAGACTATATCGGAAATATTTATGCACAATAACAATCCGCTTTTTACATAAAATAGTCTACTACCCGGCGTTGCCCGGGTGTTTATTAATGCAACATACCACTCAGATAAATATTTGGATGGATTCTATCCACATGGTCGTACAAGAATTACATCAATCCGTTTTCCAGGTAGAAACCCTCAAAGAACTCAAATAACTTGTAAATCACTCATTTACTTTACGACGTGCACGGTCCTCCTCGAAAATGAAAGTTATGTCATGTGACGCGTATTTAACAATCAGGCTTGAACCAAAAAAAAAAAGTCACTGAAATTTTGCGGCAGATTGCGGAAAACCCCAAAAAGTAAACATTTTAAATCCCCTGATTACAGGAAAAGCCTCAAAATAAAAACAAGAATTTTACCTGTTCATATTCGAGAAAAAAAAATGGCAACAGATCTTTCATCTCAATGATTTTCTTCACCCGCTATGCATTTTAATAAAAGCATTGTTATGGAAAGTTGAGATGAAGCACTGAATAATAATTTGAATGGAGGAAAGCCTTCGAAAAATAGGGATTTGATTTTGAAATCTAAGAGTCATAATTAATAGTTTTTAATTGATATCTCCGCTAATTATTATCGGAGGATTATGTTAAATAGCCAAACATGAAGACGGGAAGATGACGAATCCATCGATACCTGGTTCGATGGTCAGTTCACTGTCGTTCGGGAGAAGAAGCTTGGACATAGATAGATAGATAGATAGATACTCAGATTTTATATGTATAAGATCGTTTTACAAAGTAAGGAAAGAATGGGGGAGCATCATCGAAGGTACCCAGAAACGACTTTCGCAAATTCGGTAAAATCGCACCAAGAGCCACAATGATTGAAATTTCCCGAAATAACTAAAGCAAGTATAAGGGGATTACGAGAGCAGCTACTTTTTTTTAATCACTTCGTACTTCATTAGCCATACAGAGAAGGTTTTAGACTCCAAGTTAAAAAAAAAAGTATCAACAGATTAATCTTTTTAAATATGAGAAGATTATTTTCATGTTTTTTAAATTTGTATATGCTTAAATATAGTGCTTTCGTTTCTAAATCAATACTACTTTGTTCTTTATACTTATTGCTATTTTAGTTTTATGGGTAAGGAAGAAACTCGATTTTTAATCACGTCAAAAAGATGTGTTTTAAATTCTTTCACTTAAAACAGAAAACAAAAGCAAGTAACGATTTTTTCTAATAATTATTACTGACCCAGGCAACGCCGGGTATTTTTGCTAGTATCTAATATATAGAAGAAAGCATTGGATTCGTGCAAATTTTCGAATTTTGACGGATTCGAACGTTTTGAGGTGTGCTGAGTCCATTTCGACCATTTTTGGAAAATGTCTGTCTGTCTGTGTGTGTGTGTATGTATGTATGTGTGTGTGTATGTATGTGTGTCACGTCTGTGTGTGACCAGTTTTTTGTGGCCGCTCTACAACAAAAACTAGCTCATGAAATCGAACGAAATTTAGTACACATATGTGCCCCTATGTGAACTTGTGCCCATTAGTTTTTGGCGCGAATTCCTCCAAGGGGGGTGGAGCAATGGGACGTTTTTCGAGTTACGCGTGCTTGCTATTCCTCAGGAAGTTACTGGCGGAATCAAACAAAATTTGGTCCATATGTTGGTATTAACAGGAACAGGTGCTGATTCAATTTTGGTGTCAATACTCAAACGGGGGTTGAGCTATAGAACGTTTTTTGTCGTCAATTGTGACTGCTATATCTCAAGAAATAATGAACGGAATGAAAGAAAAATTTATCGGCAAGTAGCCCTTAGTGGGTATAAGAACTGATTTTATTTTTGTGTCAACAGCTAAAAAGGGGGGTAGCGCAATCACCCGTTCTTTTTTTCCATTTTGAGTGCCCTATCTCAAGAAGTAATGCTACGTTCTGGTTGAAATTTGGAATATATGTGAATCCATATGTAAACAGGCTTTGGTTCTATTTTGACGCCGATCGCTCCAAGAGGTGTTGATTTTTTTTTTTCGAATAAAAATATTTTTATTAATGCAACAATAAGAAAGATAAATCGTAATAGATTGTCGTCTGCGTATTTCTCGTGATTTTAATTGTATGGAAATGGTAGGAAATATTATCTCAATGATTTAAAATTTTTAACTGTTGCCATCTTATGTTTGTTAACAAATAAAATATTTGTAATTCATTCAAGCAAGGCTTTTAAAATAACTTTCAATTTTCGCTCTTTGCTTTGCTTTTGCAATAATTCAGACATTGGGATAGTCGTCAAGTTTTTGCATGTGTCATTTTGTTTTTGTTGGGAATATTGCTTCCTCGTCAAGCATGGGGAGGGATCAGAAAAAAAAAAGAAAAATATAGAAGAAAGTTTCGTGATGGCCACAACATACTAGTCTATACTTTATATCTGAGAACGCTTTTTATCCTTTGAGTAGGACTGAAGGACCAAACCATCAAGTACGGGAAAAAAAAAGTTAATAAACAACTGCTCACTGGGCATTAGATAAATCAAATTGTTATAAATATACGCATTCTGACACCAAGCAGCTTAAAACATTTTCTTACTTATTTTGTTCAACAAAACGGTTCAAACACTTGATAGTTTATTGAAGTTTTTAAACTTTCCAATTTACCAAGTTTGAACAGAATAAAGTCTGTCTAGTCCTCTAGTGTGTATATATATACATATATATATATATATATATATATATATATATATATATATATATATATATATATATATATATATATATATATAATGTAGGGAGAGAGAGAGAGATCAGGGATCAGGTTTGGAGTAATCTACGATTTCGTAATCATAATCGACGAAATCGATTGCAATTTTGTGTAATTAAAATGAAAATCTCTCACTTCCGTTACCTAAACACAAAATGCCATTCCTCATTAACGTGTTGCAGTAATGACATCAAATGTTATTTTACATGATACAAGTGAGCCCCCTCGTTTATTTTCAGCCAAGTTAAAGTTGTGAGATTTTTGTCGAAAGACAAGAAGATAGATCTTGCTTTAAAAACTTAGTGTGGTTATTCTGACTTCTCACCTCCGTGAACTTGGATTTCAGGGATGTAAATTAATGTGAAAAAAGAAGTGAACATGTTTTCATATGCTTATCATGTGCAGATTGTAGCAACGAAGAAAATAAAAATTTCCCTGAAAAATATATCTATTAGGCTCTATATCAATGGATAATTCCTCACCTCCGTGGCAGACCTTATCAATGTCTTTATTTCTGAGGGGAAAATAAATGAGGGCGGGGAAATACATCAATAATAGGCATTCTACCAAAATTATAAATGGCCAGTATATCCTCAAATTTACTAAATACTATTTTTAACATACATTTAAAACTCCTAACTAAGCCGTACTTTAATTAAGAAGGTTTAGTATTATGTTCCCACTAATCATTAAATTAGCTGATTGTTTGCACAATTAACAAAATTGCCACTTTGATATTAAATTGGCCTCGGTTTTTAAATATTAAAAGGTTTTTGTTTTTAATTATTTTCGTGAACAAGGCATTTTTTATTTATTTATTATTATTTTTATTTATTTATTTATGAGTCAAATAACTGGAACTCAGCTGGGCCATTGTTTATGGTTACTTCTAGTAAGTGCCACTTTCATGTAAAACTGAAAAAAAAAAAGAAAGAAAACAAAAGGTTTCGAAACTGAAAATTATTTGCGTTCAGAAGTTACGTTTTCTGGAGAATGACCCATGTACAATATTTAGTGTACAATTATATAAACACGCAATCACAGGCATATTTGCTTGCTTGCGTGCACACTACACGCACATATGGTACAAGAATGAAAATTTCATGAAAATACAATTTCAATTCTTTTGTTAATCTTTACTAATAATGAAGCGGAAAGTCTCTCTGTCGGGATCTCTGTTTGTCTGTCAGGATCTCTGTGACTCGCATAGCGTCTAGATCGTCGGCCGATTTTCATGAAATTCGGCACAGAATTAGTTTATAGCATGGGGGTGTGCACCTCGAAGCGATTTTTCGAAAATTCGATTTTGTTCTTTTTCTATTCCAATTTTAAGAAAAATTTCCTATCACAACGTGGAAGAGTAAATTTCCAAATAATCAAAACGTCGAACCGTAACATGGGTAAGCAAATGAACATAGCAAATTGGCGAGAAATTCGTCATCATTTGTAAATATATAGGCGAACCAAATGACCTTTTAAATTTCTACTACGTGCATAGCCGTGCTGGTACCACTAGTCTTAAATATAATTCTTAGATTTCCGTACTTTCTAAGACCTTTTCACTGCATTTGAATTTATCTGATGCCTGTAACACAGTTTATATAATGCAGGGCTACTTTACATGTTTCATTTTATGTTAAAACCTTTTCAGTCCTTGAAATTGAAACCCATTTAGTAAATAAAAACGAGTCAACAAAACCATTATGTATCTTTTACTACACATATAAAAAATTCAGTTTCGAATAATGCCTGGTTCGAGCGAATAGGTATTAAGTTGGCACGTTTTAGATGGAATGAAATTTTCTTCTTTTCCCTAGAAGGAATGTAATTTACGTCCCGGAGACGTCAATTAAAATTTTTTCGCTATCTTTAACTGCCTCCCCCAGAATACATTGCCGATGGCAGTGTACTTCGAGAGATTGAAAGTGTACAACAGCAGAGCCTGGTGCCGTAGGCAGAATATCTTACCGCATTGACGTTAAGTATGTCTTTACAAATTTACCGGGTATTTTCTTGCTTGTGTTACATTATTTTTTAGAATCATACTAATTAAGTTAAGCACATCACATTCAGTAGTTATTTTACAAGTATGTAAGAGTTTATGCAGAGTTAGAACTTCCCCGTTCTCTAAAGAGCCATTTTAAGTACCCCTTTTTATCCGGAATTTTCGATTTACCGAAGGTGGTCCGGCCCTGATCACTTCGGTTATTCGAGCTTCTACTGTAATTGGTTTCGTTGTAATTCATACTTGTTAACTAATAATGATAAAGTCATAATTTTTTAAAGAAGAAATTTGAATGAAAAAGCTTCTCCTGGCCTCTCTCCCAAACTATGAAAAGCAAATGAAACGCCTATTTTTAGAACGTTTCCCAATGAATTAAGTATATTTTACACTTTTTTAAAATTAAATTCAGATCCAACTCGGTGTCACATTTCGAGTCTAAATAGTACCACAATCTGTCATAAATTTTGTTCATCAAAGATCGAGATTATGTTGTTCGATGTTAAGTGAAATGAATCTTCATTGGGAAAGAAAAGCAATATACACTTACCACTCACTGGTTCGCTCCAGAAAGGAACTCTAATGGGCAAAATACTTTGACCGACCGGCTTGTTTTGTGGTGAGCTATCGATAAATGAAATTCTCGGTAAAGCGATTTGTTAATGAATGCCTGGTAGTAGCTTTTTATCTAAGGCGGATCAAAACGTTGGAAGTTTTTCTTGGATGAAGGAACTTTTGTCTAGAGGTTGTCCGTCACACATTTCTCATATAAGGCAACTCAAATATTTTTTCATACTTCTCCTCTTCTCCTTCATTTCATTTTTTTTTAATCATTTGTAAAAAATCTGAACGCTTTCTGCGAAATATTGTATGTTTCGCAAGTATTTATGGGGCTCATACTTCCTCTTTGTCCCTACGGACGAGAAAGCGTTTGGAAAACATTTTTATTTTTCATAATGTAGAAGCTTAAAATGAAGGGATATGAAATTATTTCTAATAAAAAGTGAGTATTCGGAACTTCAGCAAAATTACGCATGTATATATTACTTAAAGTTTTTAAGACTCAATAGCCGTCACTACTTAAATATTTTTAATGAAACAATAAAACATCAGCTAAATATTCTATTGGTGTAAAAACTGAATTCTGAATTCCACTGCAGGCGGAGCAGTCATAGTTTCATGTTTCAACTGTTCAGTTTAGAGTCACAGCTTGAAATATGTCTACTAACATTAAAAATTAAATTTATTATTACGTAAGGTTTCACACCCAACCTTTTCTGAGCTTAACAAAAGTTTTGGATCATTTTCGGTTTCCACATTAGGTTCTTGGTACCTAACTACATTAGGTACTTTGGATGCTACACTTGTTAAAGATTTCTAAACTCTATTATCCTTTTATACATGTTTGTACAAAAATTATGCTCTATGCATATAATATTAGGGTTGGTTAGGGTAAGTGAGACCCCTTTTGAGAGCAGTTTGTTTTCTAAACCTTGTGCAAAAGTTTTGGAACAAAAAAATTTTAACTCATTGTCTTATTTTATTTTGGATGATATTAATAAGCTAAAGTTAATCATTATTTTCTAAAATAATGTTTAAAATATTCTTAACGATTATCTTTTCTAAAATATGAGATGGATGTCCTACTTATCCCATGACAAGGGGTAAGTGGACTACCCCCCTTTTATTTAAATTTGAATCAAGCATATCTAAAAAAAAGGGAAGGGGGCTAAAGTGTTTTTACTTAATAAATTTTCTAAACGTGTTGTATGTTTTATTTTATTTATTTTTTTTACTTCCTTTTACAAAAAAGGAAGTATTGCATTCGCAAAAAAATTTTTACTCAAAAATCGAAATTATTTTCAATTTTGCTTACCCCCGAATGAACGTTGAGTTTTTTTTTTTTTTTCGACTCGACTATACGTGGATAAGTGCCTAAGAACGTATAGACCCGCGAAATATCCATTTTGACGCTTCCTGAGTTAATTACAACGAGGTTTCTCGTGACGTCTGTATGTACGTATATGCGTATGTATGTCGCATAACTCAAGAACGGTATGTCCTAGAAAGTTGAAATTTGGTACGTAGACTCCTAGTGGTGTCTAGTTGTGCACCACCCCTTTTGGTTGAATTCGGGTGTTTCTAAAGGGGTCTTTTGTGGAAGGAGAAATCTTTGTTAATTTCGATGTAAACTCAAGCGGTGTTATAATTTGGCGGACACTTGGCGGACTATCGCCAATCTTTTGGTCAACAAGTTTTGTCCCCAACTTGGCGACAAATTTGGCGTTTTTTTTTAAATTTTGGTTTTAATTTGACCACTTTTTTTTTAACATTTAGAGAGTAAACTATTGAATCACATTAAAATTTCCAATAATAGGAAAATGACATTAAATTGGAGTAAAAGAAAGTCATGTGATGTACACATCAGCTCTTTTTTTTTTTGTAAACGCATCTATTTACGAGATATTTACTGTCTTTTAAGTTGGTATGACGGAAAAGTTTAAAAAAACGAGCTGATGTGTGCATCACATGACTTCCTTTTACCGCAATTTAATGTCATTTCCCCATTACTGGCAGTTTTAATGTGATTCAGTAGTTTACTCTCTAAATATCACCAACAGTGGCCAAATTGAAATGAGATTTTAAAAAAAAAAAGAAAAGAAATCGCCAAATTTGCCGCCAAGTTGGCAACAAAACTTGGTGACCAAAAGACTGGCTATATATCGCCAAGTGTCCGCCAAATTATAACTCCACTTGAGTTTACATCGAAATTAACAATGATTTCCCCCCAAAAAGGGGCAAAAAATCCCTTTAGAAGCACCCGAATGCAACCAAAAGGAGAGGTTCACAACTAGACCCCACTAGGAGTCTACGTACCAAATTTCAATTTTCTACGACATACCGTTCTTGAGTTATGCGACATACATAAGCACATCCTCACATACGCACATACATACGTACATACAGACGTCACGAGAAAACTCGTTGTAATTAGCTCGGGAATCGTCAAAATGGATATTTCGCGTGTCTATACGTTCTTAGGCACTTATCCACGTGTGGTCAAGTCGAAAAAAAAAAAAAACTCATCATTCATTCGAGGGTAAGTAAAATGGAAATTAATGTCGATTTTTGAGTGTTTTTTTTTTTTTTTTTTTTTTTTTTTTTTTTTTTGCGAATACAATACAGCCTGAGTAAAATCTTTAAGGCCAGTATAATTTTCTTTGAAAAAAGGAAAATGAAATTAAAGGGATTTTAATATTATTGTATTATAAATTATTAATGTTCATTGGTAAGAAATAACGCAACAGACAGGATTTGTAAAGCATGCAATAACCAGAAAAGCAGTGGTTTATTCTAAGTTAGCATTTCAGCTTGAGTAAAAACTTTAAGGCCACTAGTATTTTTAAAAAACTGCAAGTACTTATACTGTAATAAATGTCACCTCAGTTATTAACAAGATTGTGGAAACCCTTCAACTTGCAGTTTTGTGATTAATTTCTTCAAAGTTTTTGTCCTACTTGTGACGATATCGTAAGGTAAAAAGTTAACTGTTCAAGAAAGAGGGCAGATTGAAGCTTTTTCTTCAACAAGGATAAGTAGACGTACTATTGCGAAAAAATAGGAAGATCAAAGACTGAAGTCAACATTTTGTTTGATTTAAACACCATTAGGGTAAAAAGAAAACCTGGGAAAACTTAAAGCTTTGTCCTCGCGTCATGGAAGAAGAGTTTGGAAATTATTACATTACCTGAAAAGTACTTAACCAGGAAACTTATTCAGACGATAGGTTTAAATGTTTGTCAAAAACGATATGTAACACAATAAGAAGGTGTGGAAATTTTATTAATGCTACAAAATTGCTTAAACCTCATTTATTGAAAATGCACAATATAGAGCGTTTCAACTTTAGCTAGGAAATCATGACCTGGGATAACCAATGAATACAAATAATTTTTTCTAACGAAAAGAAGTGGAGTTTGGGTGGACCAAACGGACGGAAGTACTATTGGCATGATTTACGAAAAGAAAAAAATATTCTACAAGCGCCAATTAGATGGAGGCTCTGTCATAACTTGAGAGTGCTTTGCTTACAATGGTGTGTGCTCAGTTACGTTTGTTTCAGGTAAAATGAACTCACAAGCATATAAAAATGTCCTCCCAAGTCATCTTTTACTAAATGCTGAATTTATTGCTGGAGAAAATTGAAAATATCAGCAAAACAATGCATCTATCCATCTGAGTAACTGTGCAAAAAATAGGCTCCAAGTAAACAATGTTGAAACTTTGAAATGACCAACTAAGTCTCCAGATCTTAACCCAATAGAGAACTTATTGGGTGACTTAGCAAGAAGAGTTTATGCAAAGAAGAGACATTTTACTTCATCAATAGAGCTGAAATCTACCATCGAAGATGAATGGTAAAAAATACATCCTAAATTTTGTCAAAAACTAGTTTCATTCATGAAAACAAGAATATTTGAAGTAATTTGAAGGAATGGCTCCCACACAAGCTTATAAATATTTGAATTTTTGTCCTCATATGCTTTTTTCTATGTTGGCCTTAAAGATTTTACTCAGGTTCAAATATTGATCGGTAATAATATCTCATAATGAAACAATTACAATTAAATTTTTTTGTCTTTTTTACTTGTATTTAAGGTTAACAATTATCACCCCTATGACTTTTTGATCCTAAGATTAAGGGGTGTCCAATTTCCCAAAAAAGTACACTGGACTTAAAGTTTTTACTCAGACTGGACTTCCTTTTTTTTAGTAAAAGGAAGTAAAAAGAAAGAAAACAATCACATCTGTGAAATTTATTGAAAGCTTATAGGTACATATTTTACTTTTGCATATAAAGATGCGTTAAGGTCGATTTCGGTGAATTAGTCAAAACTATAAGCTGGAAAAGAAAAGAGAAACACTAAATGGCTGCCTCTACTTAAAGTTGGCTAAGAAATAACTATCATCATCATGAACTTCATCTTAAGTAATAATTACAAGATTATCTACACCAGGCCAATAAAAAGTCACTATTTCTATTCGTTATTACAAATTCAGCATTTTTTTTTTTTTTTAATTTGTATCATCAACTTCCAATATTAGACCTACATAATACTTTATGGTTTACTTTGATGTAAGTTTCACACATAGATAAGCACCAGCGTTAGCAGTTTTTTTAACTGAACTGTCAATTGTTACTAGGTCATCATAGTTGTCTTGTATTTCAGTAATACAAATATTTCATCAGCGTTGCTTTTAATTTTAAAATCCTCACTATTAGAGAGGGACCCACTTACTCTCTATGGTAAAGATTTACGGGGTAAGAGAGACACCTCCTATTGAACACTTACTAATAATATTTTCTTCAAAAATTCTTGTTGCAGTATGCACTTTAAGTTAAACTATACATGAAAAGTTAATGATCATAAAACATAATAAAATCTAACTTAAAAACACTCAGTCTGAAAAAAGTTTTAAAATTTTATCCTAAATTTCAGTTTTAGGGGAGTGACTCACTTACCCCAGTGACCCACTTCCCCCAACCAACCCTATATGATATTTGTTTGTATATTTGTGTGTGGTGCGCTTACCAGGAAATGAGTAAGACCTAGAAACATGAAATTTGGGACACAGATGTAGATTTTGTCAGCAATGAGCACCTCGTTGTGTGACTTTAGATAAATTTACTGGACAATAAGTTATTCAGTATTTTATGTGATTTTTCGCACTTGTTATTCAGTTGAGCCAAACTAATTGCTGTGTTAATGTATTGTAGCAAAACTCAAGTCAACTGCCTTTCATTATTGAGAGTTGTAAACGAGGAAATTTTCCCGAAGAACTATGTTCAAGTTAGTAACAAATATAGTACTTTGTTATGAGTTGTACATTGTATCCAGTATTAGCATTAGAGTCCCAGAGACCCAATTTTCTTGGATTAAACGGTTTGGAATGGGTCTCTAAAAAATTTATATCGAACAAAATACATTTTTTTACAATGAACAATTTTGAAATGACAGGATACGCATAAACAGAAACACAGTTCTATAACATATGATACATGACGTAGATTGATACATAATATATATGTTATACGTAATAAGAAAAATAAACATAATACAAGCCCCACTTAGAGTTATTACCACGAAGTAAATAGGTAAATGAAATACAGTGGGCTCTCTCTATTCTGAACACTCATGAGACCGAACAAAAGTGTTCAGATTATAGGGGTGTTCATAATATAGGGAGTCTGGAAATGCATGCATATGTATATTCTATGCTATTGCGTAAATGGACTATGTTTTTTACTTTGCCTAGTGAGGTATGCAAGTTATAAGTGCTGAATTTTGGATTGGAAGCTAGGGGTGCAATGTCCAGTTAAACTCAGTAGGACATAAATTCTTGCACTTCTTTCTTTTTTCTTTAAGAAAAAAAAAGTTTTATGTAACATCCAACTATAAAATATTACAATGCAGCTATCGGTACAGCACCTGTAAAAAATAGTAATATTAATCTGTTTTCGTATTGTGTATTCTCATGCAAGGGACGTGTTGCCATCCAATTGTTTAAGTGAAAAGCTCTCCATGTGATACTCAGCCGTACTGTTTGACCACGGATTGTATGTAATCTGGCAGTCTGCTAAGTAAAGACGATTCCATCTGACGCAATCTAGCAGGGAAGATCGGAAAATAGCGATGGGATATTGATACACGCGTTTTATAATGTCGCTAGTTCCTTATTCATTTATTGCATTCTCAGAAATAAAATAATGGGAAACAAAGATAGTTACCATGGAAACAACAAAAAGAAAAGAAAATATTTTCATTTCGTTCAGGAACGTAAAAGCAAAATGGTAAGCTCAAAACTTTGTTGCGAATAAATAAATCAATTAACTTTTGCCGTGAGAATAGAGACCAAATCTACTTTTGTTTTAAAAATGTTGCTGCGAGCAAATTTTCATTTTTACAAAACTAAGGCTGAATAATAGAGATGCAAAAGTGCACATCTGAAACAAACCAATTAATACCCCTATAAACTAATAGATACGTCCAATTCCGCCTATAAACCGGATATTAGCTTTTCCATGTAATCGATGGTCAAACTGTATATTGCTTATTGTAATCGTAATTTAAAGATTTTGAATACTACTTGATACAACGGTTGGTTTCTTGAAATACGCAGTTCTGTGGCAAAAATATCAGGCTCACATTGCTCAGCTGAATGATTTTATGTAATGCAGGAAAATATAGTTATTTTTCCTCTTTTCATCTTTTTCTTAATGTTCTTCAATCATTGTGACAAAACTGTGAAGGTATTTCAGGCTTTCCAATTTGATTTATTGGAATTCCCATCTATCGATTGTGAACATGTTCAGTATATAGACAGTTAATAATTGAAAGGGGGTTAAAAATAGCGTTCGTAATTGGGGTGTTCATATTATAGGGTGTTCAGAGTACAGAGAGGTCATCCTATGTTAGGTCTACGGAGTTTCACCGGGGCCATCAGAATGCGTTCAGAATATCGGGATGTTCACATTAGAGAGTTCAGACAGAGAGAGAGTCCACTGCACCATTATCCAGTCAGTGTTACATTAATGTTGAAAGTGGCTTAAGTTTCTTCTCGTATAAGGGCCGTTTCTATGGACACTTTTGACCCCGGAAAAAACCTGCTTTTCACCGCATTCCGGTTATTTGCGGGGAAAATGTGGATTTTTTTCTCCTCCTGCTAGCTTCTGGAGTGAAAGCGGTGTTTCTACCCAGAATGCATTACGCGAAACCAGTTCGTCTACTAGGCGCAAAGGATGCTGGGTAAAAACCGCTTTCTCTGGTACAATGGGAGAACCTCTTTTGACATGGAAACGGGGAATTTTTCAATCAGTTTTTTTGCGGAGCCAAAGCGGGGATTTACCGGGTGGAAAAGTAAGTTGTGAACGTGGCTATAGAGATAGATTAGTTTCTTTGGCGCAAGAGACTTAGTTATCCATACTGTACCTTATAGAGATAGATACATAGATAGATAGAACGATAATTATGCAAATGGATAGATTCTAAAAATGTTTTCTTGAAAGTAATAAAAGATATAGATTGATGAATATTGAGATAAACCTCTCCCCGAACCTATTCAACCCCTAACATTCTCTAGAGACTAAAAATAGTCTAAAGTGCCTTTTTAAGACTAAATTCGAAAAATTACGGGGGTGTCTCCTCGAATCTCTCCTTCCCGTAGCATTACCAAAGTTTGCCTTTAACTGCGTTTAAAGAGCTGCAATTTCGAAAAATTTCCCGGGAACTTCCACCGAACCTCATTCCCTGTAACACACTAAAGGATAACATTTGCATTCTTCGAAAAATGAATATGGGAGCTCTCACGATCTACTTCTAACATTATCAAAGCTCATCTAAATGGCATTTTAAGACTATAAATTTAAAAATTTTCTGGGGTTGAAACCCCAATCATGAAGTGAATATTAAGCTCAGAATTAGGTTCATATTGTCAATACTTAGACTTAGTAGTGACTTCCTCTTGAAAAAAAAAAAAAGTTTTAATCCTCCATAAATTTCCCTGTGTTTGAGATACGTTTGAAATAGTTAAGGGGCCAACAATTTCATACACCTCCTTACTTTTTCGACGCGACTTCCCTGGAAATATGCGTCTGGGGCAAGTTATGGGAAAAGCGTTCTTAGTTTTTGTTTGTCTTTTGTTCAACTTAAATTCCGTTAAAACGCAAATGTAGGAAAGTTCAACAAATAAATACCTTTGTGCTAGAAAAGTAAAATAAGAAATAACAACAGTTTCCCAAAAGCCAATTGACTTGTGTCGGAAGTCTTTTCATCCATAACCTCATATATTTTGCATTGGAAAAGACGTTCTTTGTAATCCCGAAACACGTGTCTGCAGTAATCTGAAATTTTATGCTATTAAGCGCTATTTATTTATTTATTTATTTATTTATTTTTTACAAATGTAGTTGTTTCTGGAAATAGTATGAATTTCACGTTTTCCTGTTTACATAGAACATTAGCACTTTTTTTTCGCGCTTAGAGGTGGGTGGGGGGTAACACCACAAATTACTGCCCCGGATGTCACCCATGCTAAATACGCCACTGTATATATATTTAATATATACAGTGTAGATATATATTTGTAGAAATACAATATTTGTATATATACGATAATAGTACATATATATGTAAAAATAAAGGTAGATAGAGAGAGAGAATGATTTTAATCTAACTTATTATTTTTGAGGCAAAAGAAAAAACTTTTCATTTCCAAGCAATTTATCTAAAACAACTAATCATTTTATGAATCTCAAATGACTGTTAATTCTTGTTAAATAAAAACTAATAAATTAGAAATAAAATTATTAAATTCAGTCGTATGCGTTATATATATATTTTTTTCAATTGTTTCTTAAATACTTGCTTACTTACTTATTAACAATTTTTTGCAAGTTTAATAGCAAAAAAAAATCTCTTATTTCCTAACAAAACACATTTGTGCGAAATAACAAAAACAATCAAAACATTAAAACTCTATAAATCTTTGAGAATATCTGATTGTTTAAAAACTGTTACTTTTGCCAAATAACTCAAATAGATTTCTGAGAATGAACGATGCGAACGATCAATACATTCACTTAGCTTCAAGTGTACCCGTATGTAAGATCGGTATCTGTAAAAAAAGAACGAATTAAGGCTCAAGGTGAACAGCGGACACTTGGAGCAATGTTATTAAATTTTGCATTCGACGTGGTTATGCGCATACTTTGTTTTCTCAAGGTCAATTATAAAAAATCAGCGAACACTTCTGGTTGATAACATAGTATAAATAAACTCCACTTTAAACAACGTACCATTGTGCGTTTTTTCAGCGCTATCGAATGTGGAACATCACAAAAGCATAAATCTTTTCAAACACTTCAGAACAAACAAGGGGCAGTAAAAAGTTATTATTGTACTGTGACTATTTTTTCTGCAAGGCCCAATCGGTAGCAGAATGAAAACTGCAATGATATTCGAAATTTTTTAAATTTGAAATATTTAGATACATTATCCAGCTACTTAGCATTCCAGCTCGAACAGTCACCGATCTAACTGAGACATTTGTCATAGCATTGCACCAATTTCCTCAACCGTCGTCTAAAACCTTATTTTTGTCCTCCAAGTCCGATTATCATGTGAGCGAAACGATGGGAATCGGAAGGATCCAAATCCGGACTGTGTTGGTCAGAAAGCATAATAATGAACATTTGTTTGTCTATTTTGAAAGTCTCAACATCATTTCCAAAAGTTTTGCGGTACACGTTACTCATTTGTTTATGAAATTCTGTTGCATAGTTCCCTAGTAGCATGCATAAATCGACTGGCACATTGAAACTCACACTTCAAGGGAGTTCGATTGCGCCATCTTCTTTGGAACGAAAGAAATCAGCAACTGTTTTCAGTCAAGTTCACCTTTTTCGCTTGAGCTCTTACATTCTTGAAATACTAGCAAAAATACCCGGCGTTGCCTGGGTCAGTAATAATTATTAGAAAAAATCGTTACTTGCTTTTGTTTTCTGTTTTAAGTAAAAGAATTTAAAACACATCTTTTTGACGTGATTAAAAATCGAGTTTCTTCCTTACCCATAAAACTAAAATAGCAATAAGTATAAAAACAAAGTAGTATTGATTTAGAAACGAAAGCACTATATTTAAGCATATACAAATTTAAGAAACATGAAATTAATCTTCTCATGTTTAAAAAGATTAATCTGTTGATACTTTTTTTTTTAACATGGAGTCTAAAACCTTCTCTGTATGGCTAATGAAGTACGAAGTGATTAAAAAAAAGTAGCTGCGCTCGTAATCCCCTTATACTTGCTTTAGTTATTTCGGGAAATTTCAATCATTGTGGCTCTTGGTGCGATTTTACCGAATTTGCGAAAGTCGTTTCGAGGTACCTTCGATGATGCTCCCCCATTCTTTCCTTACTTTGTAAAACGATATGATATTAATTTTCGTTACAGAGATATCGTCGCCAGATGCTGAGATATTTTTGGTCACCATAAAATGGCGCTAAACAGTTTCATCCGAAATGTTACCAAAATAAGTAATAAAATTTAGTGATTGTTTGAAATTGTGCAAAAAGGAAAATTAATGGAAGTTTCTGTGCTGTTTATGGATTTGCCTAATTTAGTTGCTGGATTATTTAACACAGTAAAAAAAGTCTTTTGAAAATTCTTTGATTGGCGATATTTTGTTTACATGGTGAAAGCTGAGAAACATTATGACGTAGTCTTCGGCTTCAAAAACAGCAACGTTGAAAAAACTGCCAAATGCATCAGCTACGGAAATCTTTCTGCAAAAATTTTGGCGATCTGCTGGTTGTTTGGATAATGAGTAAGTGTTCAATTAGCATAAATAATAATAAAAACCATTAATTACTTTAAAGTTCCGTTTAAATGGAAAATCATCAGCCAAACCATGTATTATTTGCCAATCTTGTGCAAAAATCTTACTTCAAGATTTGACTTGAGAAAAACCTTGAACAATCACGAAAAGCAAAGAAAGTCAACAATACAACAATTGTCGCTATCGACAGGGAGTTGAGATGATACACTAAATACTGTATTGAGTTGAGGAAAGCCTTCGAACATGGATCTAAAAAGCTCATAACTCGTTTTTTATTCTGCTTAGAAATTTCGAACAGGTGCCATCTTCAGCAGAAAAATCAGAGCTTTCGATGGACATATAATGTAAATATGTGCAAGTATTTTTTCATCCCAATATTAGAGAATTTATACAAAAATTGTGTTTTATTGCCCCCCTAAGGGGGTTTTGCCCCCAATAACGGGACGAAAACTACCCTATGTGTTATTCTGATGCATAAGCTATATTATTGTAAAGTTTCATCAAAATCCGTTCAGTAGTTTTTGCGTGAAAGAGTAACAAACATCCATACATCCATCCATACATCCATCCATACAGACAAACTTTCGCATATATAATATTAGTAAGACAAGTCTTAGACTAACCGAAAAGATCCTTCGATTGCCGATGCTCATTGGAGGATTGGCGCAGGTACATCAATCAAAGCCTGTTTCGATTGCGATCCATAGGCGCAGGACCTCATTATAGCACAGGCCGCCTGAGCCTGGGGCCCCATCTCCCTAAGGAGCCCAAAATTACTTGAAGAATTATGATAGCATTTCAGCTAACCGAAAAATACGCGTATATTTGAAACATTTTAATAAAAAAATATCTCGTCAATTGGAAATAAGCTTTCGTAGCCAGTAGCAAATTTACAATGTCACAATCATGAGGGGTCTTGAAGGGGATTCATATTGCACATGATAAATGGTTTACGTTGCTCTGTGATAGACACAAATGACCCTAAAAATGGATTCCGACCGGTCATAAACCTGTAAATCAATCACTGTATTCCGCTATCAAGTCTTCAGGAGGCCTCCAAATGATTGTGGGCCTAGGGCCTCCCTTTGAGTTAGTCAGGTCTTGCATAGGTGCAAAAAACTCTTCAACTAATAATGTTTTCATTAATTTATGTGTGCACCAAATTTCATGCATTACGTTTAGAGTTAGAAGAGGCACAAAAAAGTGTTTGCTTTCATGCAAGCAGACAGGCATTTCCCAGAATTGATCGAAATAGATTCACCACCTCTTGAATGAGCGAATTCTTCAAAACATAAAGATTAAAAATTTTCATTGCATCCACACTTTCTTCTATGGTTTGGATATCAAATAAGTACAAAGTATTAAATAGCACTAAAAGTCTGCACATAAACGGTGCAAATCGTTCAATTAACTAGTATACTATTCAGTAATATTCAAAGATTCTTTATTTACATCGATAAAATATAGAAGAAAATCAGTAATATCGTTGAAAATTCATATCTGCAAAGAATGTTTCTTTTATCGTCTCAATTTATTTCAATACAGTATTGATGAAATCATTTTTGAATAAATTGTTACATCCTTGATTACAGAAAAAAAAAAAACTTGTTCACTTTGCTTATTCATTTTACCATTTTCACTCTCTTTGTTGCCATTGTACATTCGGTGGCAATAGTAAATAACTTTTTAACACAAAGAAGGCCGTATTCAGAGGGTGTTTAACGGTCCAGACTCACCCCACAATAATGCAAAACGGTAGTTCAGGGGGCTATCCACACTGTTACATATCAGATCAGACACCACTTCACATTCCCCCCTCCCCCCCCCCCAAAAAAAAGGGTAAAAGAAAAGAATTTCTGTGTCTTAAAAACACGAATGCGTGAAAATAAGAGTTTCCTTTGGAACTAGTTGTCATCAGCGTGCCCGTTGAAGTCCGCTGCCACCCGAAATGTTTCTGAACGGCAAGAGCTATTGTAATAAAAGTGAGAGTCTAGATCTAATAAAGTTGCCATGCGCTGCACAATGAAGCCACTTACAACGCCACCTGGTGGCAAAACTCGGAGTTAGCCTTCTTATTTCAGAAACGATGCAAAATACGAAAAAAGGGTCAATTATACAAAGTTGTTCGGCATAATCAAGTTAAGAAAGAAGACCAATCTCCTCACGTCAATGTTAAAAATAATAGACGTATAAAATGCATTCTAGCTACAAATCGCCCGGTATGGTAGTTGCGTAGAATGGCCTTCACACGTTCACCTCACCTGAACCATTACACTGTTTTGGTAGGAATATATCATACAGTGAGTGTGTGCATCCCCTCCACAACATTGCAGGAACTTTGAAACCGTATTAAGTATGTTTATATCATAGCGTGTCACCTGCCATGTTGTACAAATGTGCGGCGGGAAGTGCAGACCTTTGTCGCGATGTGTATTTGTGTTGAAGTATATCATATTTAGTATTACGTATAGATGAGGCACATTTCAGACAAGTAGCAGATTCAACGACCTTTGATTCAACGTTATCAAATGCATTTTACGCCGACTATTTTTAACGTCACAGTGCGTTTTACTCCCTTTTACAAAAAAGGAAGTATTGTATTCGCGAAAAATATTTCACTCAAAAATCGGCCTTAATTTCCATTTTGCTCACCCCCCGAATGAATGTTGAGATTTTTTTCGGCTCGACCACACGTGGATAAGTAAGAACGTATAGACAGGCGAAATATCCATTTTAACGATTCCGGAATTAATTACAACGAGTTTTCTTGTGACGTCTGTATGTACGTATGTATGTATGTGCAGATGTGCGGATGTATGTCGCATAACTCAAGAACGGTATGTCCCAGAAAGTTGAATTTTTCTACGTAGACTCCTAGTGGGATCAAGTTGAGTAGCTCCCTTTTTGGTTGCATTCGGATGTTCCAAAGGGGGTCTTTTACACCTTTTTGGGGGGAAATCATTGTTAATTTCATGCAAACTCAAGTGGCGTTTTAATTTGGCGGCACTTTGCGATATATCGCCAGTCTTTTGGTCAGCAAGTTGGCGAAAAATTTGGCGATTTTTTTAAAATTTGGTTTTAATTTGGTCACTTTTTTTATATTTAGAGAGTAAACTATTGAATCACATTAAAATTGCCAATAATAGGGAGTTGACATTAAATTGGAGTAAAAGGAAGTCATGTAATGCACACATCAGCTCGTTTTTTTTTTTTTTTTTTTTTTTTGTAAGCGCATCTATTTACGAGATATATATATTTTTTTCATCTGGTTTCAATTTTTCCACTATTGGCGATATTTAGAGAGTTAACCATTGAATCATATTAAAATTGCCAATATTGGGAAAATTAATCTGAATGAAACGTTTTTATTTTTGCTTCGATTCGCAACAAACTTGGGGTGAAAATACGTAAAATGTTTATTTGCTAACTCCAAGTCGAAGGCACTATTATCATTAAATTAGCGTAAAAGGAAGTCATGTGATGCACACATGACCTCGTTTTTCTTAACAACTTTGTAACCGACTTTTTACCAGTATCTCTTACTGTCTTTGAGATAAGGACGCTAACTGAGTTTTGCTGCTAGGTGGAGCTGGAAACGGCTTCATCTTGTCTAGCTCTTGCCATGCAAAAATTATTGGCCCGGGAAAGCAACAGACTTTCGCGGGCATCTTACATTTATTAAATATTAAATTTCTTTTGCTCCCTCTCCCCCTTGCACAGCGAGTCAACAGTCAATACAGTAGCTGCTAAACTATTTTAATGGATTCATCAGTGGCGGATTTACCATATCACAATTGCGAGTGGCCCCCCGCGGTCAGTGGACCGGCCCCCGGAGCTGATACAAAAATGCCCGTAATGAACGTTTTTGTGCGGTGACAGACAAAGGGACCCAAAAAATGCATTGCGGCGGGTCCTCAAGTCTACAAATCTGCCATGGGTGACTCAAAGAGGTTTTTTTTAAATTGTTATTTCGGAAAGAACTTAAGTACCTTGCGCATTTCGAGTCGGTTTTGAAGCTAACTCGAATTTAATTTATACAGCTAGCTAGTAAACACTATTTTGTAACCATTTTAATACAGGACATCAGACAGGTTTCACCCAAACGTCCACTTTTGCAAATGTTCACTCCACTAATGTTCACATAAATTAATTTTATATGGTACTAGCATTCCCGTACCCGGCATTGCTCGGGTAATGGAATTAGAAGAGGTTAACAGTGCTTGGTGCACCTAGTTTCGAAAATCCCCTATAATAATTACTTATTACCTATAACTTTTTCTAATTTGGGGAGATCCCGGGGCCCCTGGACTCCTTATATATATGCCCTTGTCCTTAACCGATCTTTAACTGTTACTAACGATCCTTTTAAAGTATTGATTATCTTTGCAAACACAGGTCATCCACATTTTATTGTTATACCTATGTTTAAGCAAGAACTTCTTTGTATACAACATTTTTAGTTTTTTTTTCTGGTGCTAAAATTACTAAGCTGCTTGATGAACTGACTTTGGAGCAAGCTACATAACATTGGCCGTGTGAAAAAAAGTCTTCTCTTAAATCGATCCCTGCTACTTTTAATGTCTGTCCTTGTGACTTATTAATGGTTATTGCAAAGCAAACTTTAACAGGAAACTGCACTCTTCTAAATTCAAAAGGATAGTCCGCCTGTGATGATGTTCTTAAAAACTTTGTTTCTAGTTTTGAAAAAACGAAAGCAAAAGACAGAAACATGATTTGACTTGAGAAAAGCCTCGAAGAATCACGTGAGAAACAAAAACAATATCAAATTTATAGTTCGCTACGACCAAAAAATGAGATGAAGTACTGAATAATGATTTGAATGGAGGAAAGCCTTCGAAAATAAGGGATTTGAATTTCAATGACAGGTTTTAATTTCGCAGAAATTAAGGGGTTTTAATTAATTTCTCCCGAACTAATTGAGATTTCGAAAAATCCTTTCTTAGTGGTTACTTTCGTAATCATGCGGACATGTCTGCCAAATTTCAAGTCTGAAGCTTCAGCGGTTTCGGCTGTAGGTTGATATATATATATATGTATATATGTTATCTCAGGACATTGATTTTTATACATTAAGATTTGTATACTCTTCATTTACATCAAAAACTGTTGTACCTTATTAAAATATAAGGAAAGAGAAAAGTGAAAAGGAAACTTTAATGTACGCATCTTGAAGAAAGAAATGCAACTAAAAAGAAACAGACTAAACGGATGAGATATAAAATAAATCCGAAAGTGAACAAAAAATTAGGAAACCCACAGTTGAACCGAACAATTAGATGAAGGTAATCATTATTTCTATCTTGACTTGACAGCTGATTTTTCATCCAAAATACTGGTACCCTCTTTTGTGAGTATCAAACTGTCAATTCTTCATGTAACTGCAACTTGAATTAATGATAAATATCAAACAGAACCTTTTAAATTGATTTCGACTCGCTTTTTTACTTTCTTCTATATCTAATATATAGAAAGAAAGTATTGGATTCGTGCAAATTTTCGAATTTCGAATTTTGACGGATTCGAACGTTTTGAGGTGTGCTGAGTCCATTTCGACTATTTTTGGAAAATGTCTGTCTGTCTGTGTGTGTGTGTGTATGTGTGTGTGTGTGTATGTGTGTGTGTGTATGTGTGTGTGTGTGTGTGTGTGTGTGTGTGTATGTGTGTCACGTCTGTGTGTGACCAGTTTTTTTGGCCGCTCTACAGCAAAAACTACCGCATGAAATCGAACGAAATTTGGTACGCATATGTGCCCCTATGTGAACTTGTGCCCATTGGTTTTTGGCGCGAATTCCTCCAAGGGGAGTGGAGCAATGGGACGTTTTTTGAGTTACGCGTGATTGCTATTCCTCAGGAAGTAACTGGCGGAATCAAACAAAATTTGGTCCATATGTTGCCAGTAACAGGGACAGGAGCTGATTCAATTTTGGTGTCAATAACTCAAACGGGGGTTGAGCTATGGAACGTTTTCTGTCGTCAATTGTGACTGATGTATCTCAAGAAATAATGAACGGAATGAAAGAAAAATTTATCGGCAAGTAGCTTTTAGTGGGTATAAAAGCTGATTTTATTTTGGTGTCAACAGCTAAAAAGGGGGGGTAGCGCAATCGCCCGTTCTTTTTTTCCATTGTGAGTCCCCTATCTCAAGAAGTAATGCTACGTTCTGGTTGAAATTTGGAATATATGTGAATCCATATGTAAACAGGCTTTGGTTCAATTTTGGCTCCAATCGCGCCCAGAGGTGCTGATTTATTTTTATTATCATTATTTTTAGCGAATAAAAATAGCTTTATTAATGCAACAATAAGAAAGATAAATCGTAATAGATTATCGTCTGCTTATTTCTCGTGATTTTAATTGTATGGAAATGATCGGAAATATTATCTCAATGATTTAAAATTTTTAACTGTTGCCATCTTATGTTTGCTAACAAATAAAATATTTGTAATTAATTCAAGCAAGGCTTTTAAAATAACTTTCAATTTTCGCTCTTTGCTTTGCTTTTGCAATAATTCAGACATTGGGATGGTCGTCAAGTTTTTGCATGTGTCATTTTGTGTTTGTTGGGAATATTGCTTCCCCGTCAAGCATGGGGAGGGATCAGAAAAAAAAAAGAAAAATATAGAAGAAAGTTTCGTGATGGCCACAACATATTAGTTTTTATTCGTACAGCATCAGTTTTTGGATGACCGCACGTTATTGACAGAGATTACTAATTGAATTAAGTAAATGAACCTTACCTACGGTCAAGGCCGGATTTCGACTTAACGGGGCTCTAAGCTACTTCAGGTATGGGGCCTTTTTTGTAGTTTGAACAACGCTTCTCTCGGTGGTGTAAGAGGCATTTTTTTATTCCCCTCCCCCCCCCCCATTACTATGTTTGTCTCTTTTCTCTGATACATACAGCAATATTTTTATTTTTTCCCTGATGTCCTTTTCGGATTGACCTTAAGAGGGGGGGGGGGGTATCAAGAGTACCCAGAACTACCCTTCAAGTAGAGTATAGAATATCCCCAATCGGTACGGGGACCGGTGATTTCTCCCCTGGAGAAAATTTTGAAAAGTAGAAATAAAATTCTTCCTTTTGAAGCCTAATAAAATGTAGTTGAAACTACAAAAATATCAGGACAGAAATAGGCAAACAAAACTTTTTAAAAGTTATATACTGTTTCGCAAATTAAGGTAATACACAGTAAAAATTGTTTTTGATTTGTTGACAGCAGTTGAAAAAGTAAGAGCGGCGGGAAAAGAAAAGACAACGCATTGCTACTTGCTGGCATTGACTTTCCGGTAAAAGAACCGAATATGAGGTTCCTTTTGTTTTGTCACCTACAGCCGATATGATTAAGAAAAAATAGTAAATTGAAGTGAATATCAAAATTCAGAATTCTGGGATTAGGATCATATCAGATTACTATAAAAACTTGAAACAAAAATGCTAGCTGTGAATTTTTATGCTGAAAAAGGCATGTTTTCATAGTTTCTATTATGGAATGCAACGAGAAAAAAAACTAGTATGTTGTGGCCATTACGAAACTTTCTTCTATATCTTTCTTATGAACTCTGATCCCTCCCCATGTTTGACGAGAAAGCAATATTCTTAGCAAAATTAAAATCACGCACATAAAAACTTGACGACCGTCCCAATTTCCGAATGGGGGGGGGAGGGGTTCCAAAGTTTTAAGAGGTTTTTTTTCTGAAAGAACATGCTTAAAAACATAGGATCTAACAATTTTTTAAATAATTTGTTTAAGTTTAATATTTTTAAAAAATTACTTAAATAGGTACGCTTACATTGCTTTACATTTCTTGCCGATGACATCACAAATGACGAAATGTCACTCACAGAGCAAAATATTTATTTCGCATCTTTACTCAAGCGTGGCAACGATATGGTTGATAGCAAGCGTAGAGCGCAATTTCAATTCGCTTCTTGATTATCATAACGTGGAAACGCGGTACAAAATGCGCCGACGAGCATCATTTGTGACGTCATCAAGACTACGCCTTGTTTACAAAATCGGACATTTTAAAAAATTAATTAAAAAATAACTTTTGGGAAAATGAAAGAATTTTCTGGGTCTATGTTACAGAGCAATCACATTTCTTATTGTTCTCATTTGACTGTTTTTGGCGTCCTTGGATTGTCCATCCCGGACGGCATGGTGGAGAGATTCAACCGCACAATCCTGAATATAATTTCTCGCTTGTGATCTCCAGAAATCAACAGGATTGGGGCAAGAAGCTACCTTTGTTCCTGCTGGCCTACTGCAGTGCTGTCCACGAGGCTACCGGATATGCCCCATCTCAGATGCTCTTCGGAAGAGAGCTTCGGCTACCTTGTGATCTCGTCTTCGGTCGTCCTCCGGATGCGCCTTCATCGCCTGAGGAGTACATCCAGGATCTCCAGGCCCTTTTGGAAAACTTTATAACTTCGCACGAGAGCGAATCAACATCGCGGCAGAGAAGATGAAGACCCGATACGACACAAGGTCTACTGGACATGAATTCAACGAAGGCGACAGGGTTTGGTTATTTAATCCCATCCGACGGAAAGGTCTTTCACCCAAATTGCAGTCGCATTGGGATGGACCCTACAAAGTCCTAAACCGACTGAATGACGTCGTAGTGAGAATCCAAAAATCACCTAACGCAAAAACTAGAGTTGTACATTATGATCAGTTAGCTCCATACTGTGGCCATAGCTCATGAGTATTAAAGTAAACAACCATGGTTGATAACATAAAAGTTGTAGATAGTTTTTTTGCTTTTAGTGTTTAGATCTTTGCTATTGTTTGCTTTTAGTACTATTTCTTGTTGTTATTGTGTTTTCCATGTGATTGGTTATTATTTAATGTATGTATTTGTAAACTTGTGTCTTGTTGTTATTGTGTTTTCCATGTGATTGGTTATTATTTAATGTATGTATTTGTAAACTTGTGATAGAAGTTTGTCATAATTTTTGGGATTGTACTGCCGGTGACGTGCAGTCCTTAGGAAGGGGGCAATGTTACAAATTCTGTAAATAGCAGTTATTTTTGTGATTAATTTGTTGTAATCTGGCTAAATTAGACGTTTACTCCATTATTTTTCATCTAAAATTATCTTAGTAACGTAAACTGTAAGTAGCTTCTTGTAATGTACATACAACCCCCTAACATTCGACTAAAGTATACGGTCCCCCCATTTCTGAGTGATAAGATTTGTGAATGGAATAAAAAGAAAATATGAGAAAGTGGTAGAATGGTGTAGGATTTTCTGGAATATTTGAGAGCTTTATAAATAGCTATGCGGCGAGTTCAAAGTCAGACTGGTTTGAGCCGTTGCGCTGAGAGCATGTATTTGGCTCTGTTGGTTTTGCCTTTGCGCTGTGTTTTGCGTATTTTGAAGTAAATACGTGTGCGACCGTTGAGTTTACGGTTTTTAATTGATATTTGCTTAATTGCTGATGATTGATTTAGCAGTTGTAACTACATTTCCTGTACATAGCTGTAAATAAATCTCCTGTGTTTTCTCAAGAACTGTGTCGTCACGTAAAGAAATTTTGAAGCTGCACAAACTCGTAAAATATCTTTTTAATTAAACTTTTTTGGGCACTACATGAAGTGGCGGATATGTTAAATCTCCCTTTTAGTTTCTTTTGGCGATTAAATACCTCGCCAATTTTATGGCAACCCCTAGCTTAAATTGAAATAAATTAAATTTACCGAGGCGTAAAAGCTAAATCAAAGAAAGCTTTGTAATTTCTAATTTTTATCTGTTCTTATCTCATATTAACAAATTTAAATGTTTTTCATTAGTTTGAGCAAGAGTTTTGCAATCAGCAAAGTCCGCGCGCAAGCGCATTTGAAATGGCAAATTTGATAACCGGGATTTAACGTCAAGTCTGTATTGCAGCTTGGTAGCCAATAAAAATAACAATTTTTTTGCCAAGAGAACTGAGTGACAGCCTTAAGGGACATATAAATTGCAAAAACTTTCACCGTCAAAATTATCTGACCAGGCACTAAGAGATTCCTTCAGGCTGAAAAATTTGGAAAAAGCGCCAGCACCAGCCCTACCTGTGGAGGCAGTGGCAGATCCATCGGTATAAACGTGAAGCCAATCTTGAAATGGATTTAGACACACGGCAGTGTATCAGCCAAGTTCGGAAATCAGGCGACACATCTGCCAGTGTGTATCTTACACGAACCATTTCAAGCTACTTTTGACCCCCTAATTTCTCAAAAACTATTAAATCTACGTGCTTGAAATTTTGTACGTCTAATAGAGCTGCGTAGTAGACCTATAATCCTAAATTTCATGAGTGTACCTCTTATAGTTATGGGGAAGATTTCGATAATTGGGAATCTGGCGATCATTTTCTATTGGCGTCAAATCATTGGCACCAATGCATGAGCGGGGATAATTTTTCCTTTCCGAAACGTAAACAAAGGGAAAAACGTAGGGTTTTATTTACCAAAACTTGAAATGATTTTAAAGGCTCAACAAGATTTATGCAAAAGAAAGAAAACAAGATAATAATGAATTTCGATGTAATCTAAGCACTTATTATCTATAAAATCATACAACCACTTTTCCAAGACAATTCAACAGGACAACATCTTCACATTTAAACATTTTTTTTTTAATTTTAAGTTTAAAAAGTTACAACTTTTTAAACAAAGAACATAATGACCACTATTTACATTGCAGTTGGTCATACAAATTTGTGCTAATAATAAAATGAAAAAAAAAAAATATCACCAATATTGTTGGAGAAAAAATATTTCAAATTTGGCACGGATCAAAGTCCGGATCATCATCATCTTCTTCAAAAAAGGGAATGTCTCCCTCCAAATCTTCTGTACCAGAATCTGTCGGAACTCTATATTTCGGCATCAAATGCTCAATTCCTTCAGACTCAGCAGTTGGGGGATCAATATATTGCATTTCTAACCCTTGTTTGCCGTAACCAGGATAGACAGCAGCGATGTCCCTGAGGAATCGATCAAGTCGAGCGCCATTGTTTGCCAAACCCTGAAGACGGAAACGCCGATAATAATGCAGTGCCATATATTGGCGAAGCATTGGCATCGACCTTCGCGACTTCAGGGTTGTTTATAGGATCCTGTTTTCATTTTCAAGGGGATTGATCGTATTTGTGGGATCTTTCTTGTCTACAAACTGACCCTTGCTATGGTTCGTTTTTTTGTGAACCGCATCGGTAAACAGATTTTTAATGTTAAAATACTGTCTCGCCTCATCAGTACATATGTAGCTGGTATCTGGGTGGCAGTGCTTTTTAATAAGGGGCCACAAATCTCTCTTACTCTTTCCATTTACAAGGAAAAAAAGCCCTTCTTTATCATCCCTAGAAAGATAATAAAAATGATCGATAGCGGAAACATCTAAAACACATACTTGCAATAGATTCCTAGTACGACCTGAGTCATATTAGGTGTAATTCTTCCTCGATTATATTTCCTAATCGTAAGGAACGTCTCGTCTAAACAAATGGTTTTTCCTACTCCCCCTAGAAGTTTAGAATGGTGGGAGGAAAAAAGACTTCAGTAACCTCTCGCATGTAGCTGAATAAGTTGACGATGGTTTTTCAGTGGACATCGCAGGATTTTTGGCTTCACTTTCCCACCGAAACTCACGCACCTCCTCCAGAATTTGCGTAAGAGGAAACTTGGTAGAATTACGGTAACCGGGTCGTGGCGATAAATATTTCATTCTGGCAACCCGCTACCTTACCTTGGCGACGGAGAAATTTTGGTAACCTTACACAAAAGCTGATTTGCTATTCGTTTGGCCAATCAGCCATTTCAAAATTCACCTTTACAAAATTGTAATTTATTCGTCCAATAAATCTTTTTATAAAACTCCATAGAATAATATTTTTAACTAGGGGGCTATCGCCCCCTGCTCGCTATCGCTCGCCAACCCCCGGAACTGCTTACGCAGTTCCCTGTGGATCGCTTCGCGATCCATGCTCGCTTCGCTCGCTCGCTGTATGCCAATACATTAGCCTAGCTAAAATTTTCCGTAAAAATTAAAGTTGGTAATTGCATTTAGGTCACCATCCATTTAACCAATATGAAAATTACGTTCATAATGTTAATTTGTCTGCTTTAGCCAGATTTTCGACAGTTTAACTTTGCTGTATGTAAGATGACTGCCTTGGCAATGTGCACAACTTTACCATTATAGATACAAAAGTGTCTGTCATTGCTTTGGAGAGATTGCACTTCTACCTGTTGGTCCGCGGAAGGTATTTTATTTCCCTTCTACCACCCATTGGAAAACCAATGAAGGCATTCCCCTATCCGCCACCTGGGGACGCGCCCTCTAGGGGTTACAGGCTCCCCCGAGGGATGTATTTACATTATTTACACTCTTATATATTTACATATTTACACTCTTATCACACATTGCTCCACAATCATGTTCATCGGCAATGTTGTTTTGAACGCGTAGGCGCTTTGAGCGTCGTCTATTCTCTGCTTCAGTACGATTGGCTCGTCTTAAATTGGATTCAAGAACGGTTTCCTGCCTTCTTTGAGCTTTTCTTTGCTGATTAAGGTTGAAATGGGCCACAGCCCGACTCAAACTCATCTCAAAAAAAAAAAAAGTTCGTTGAGTATTCTGTGATTCAAGATTTCAAAACAACGTAGAAGTTTGTTTACATGATTTATCGGCGAAGTGTTGCCAACAGAGGTTTAGAAATTCACCCCTTCATTTGCCGGCACGTAAGAGAATTATATATATAGATTTTCTCAAAGGTGATTTTTTTTCTGAAAATTGGCAACATATTGTGTTTTTTCAATTTTTAGATCTTCGAAACATTTTATGAAATTTTAGTCACTTTTAACTCTTTTAAGTTATAGATTTAAAAATTACTTATTCATACCTTTCGGATACGTTTTTGGAATGTGTTCGCAGTAAGTTATTTCCTTCATGTTTTATTGTTCTATCTTAAATTTCAAATGTATTAATTATCGTAATCACTTATTCAGTAAGTTAGAATTATAATTTTAGTTATGATAACTTTCTCTGAATGGATATTTTGATATGATTTAACTTATTAAGTAGATCGTTTTAAGTCTTAATTAAACAGTAAGTATTTTTAATGGCTTTTTCTCAGATATTTCAGACTAATGTCGTGTTCTATCCAACTTTTATTGTTGCTAAATTTCGGTAAAAATTTATGTTTCATTTTAATGTTCCTTAGGAAATTAAATGTGTTGATAGAAAGTGTTACACCATGTCGAAAGTGTTACGTCATGAAACTTTTCGTTTACATACATCATGATATTTTATTTCTTTTCCTACAGAAAAAAAATGAGTTCAATATTACTGCAATGGGAACGTAAAGAGCAGTATCTACAAATTTTTATTTAAATTTTTTTTTATCATTTTCGTCATGGGTTGTACTTTAGCTTTCTTGTACAAGCTTGCTTACTTGCTTTCCACTGAAAAAACAAAAAAGTCAAATTCTATCATTTCGCTATTGTTAGTACCGAATTCAAAACATGTTTCTTTTTGTGTCTCAAATATTCATCTCTGTAGATTACTGCGCTTTATCTTCCCACGTTTAAGTTAACATCTTGAAAAATGTTACCTCTCATTTGTCTTTTCTGCAAACTTTATTTCAAAGTAAGAAAAATAATATAGTTATATGTAAAAAAAAATAGGCTTAATCATTTGTTTCTTTCCATATTTTGCAATATTTTAAAAAGGAGAAAAGAATTTTAATCCTTTTTTTTTCTTTACGGATGCAATCAGAGAAAGAAAATGGTTAATAAACAGTTGTAGTTACCTAGGTGATAGTTTGAGCAATCCGAAGCTCCGCCCCTTGTCTTTGGGACAACTCTCATTTGATGATTTCTTTTGTTTACATTGTAGTACTTTGTTTACATTGAGTCGTAGGTGCCAAATTTGGCAGCTTTTGAAAAAATACGCCAACGCGACCCGGTTACCGTAATTCTACCAAAAAACCATTCTACCATTAAAAATGCCACAATAACCACCAAAATCTCCCGAAAAGACAACCGCAGACCATCGAAAAAGGTGTTCTTGGCGGAAGAAATCTAAAACAAGTACACCAAATTTAGCGAGAAATCGTTAGCTACGCATTACCAGGCTTACCACTGCATATAAATATTACTATTGTAAGTTTTAAGCATTTCTATAATACAATAATGTTAAAATATTCATTAAACTTTAGCTTTTTAGCGTTATTTTCTGGCAGTCTATTTAACATTAGCCTTTGGCATCCAATCACCTGGCAACAGTTATAATAGTCACCAAAAATCTCAGTTACCGATTTTTTTCCCCTAATAACTTGGCTACAATCTGTGTGAGAGTTTGAGATTTATGGTAAGCCCGATGATGAAGAAGTAGCAAAAAATCAAGTAAGGTAACCTACTAAAAGAGGGGAAGAAAAAGAAATACCTTCTTATTACATGGTCGACAGAAAAAATAGAATCCCAATTTTCTGTTCTTGTCTTTTCTGGCATGCATTTCCTTTCCACAAGAACAAGGAGGACATTCATTAGGGTCAGGGGCAACCCCCATCTCTGTGAAAAAATTCAGGGCTACATTTTCCGATTCTAGCAGTTCGCTCCAAGAAATAATATTAAAGTGCCTTAATTTAGGATGCAAATCGTCTTGGGAACCACTAGCCATCTAGGGCCAAAATTCGATAATTAAAATAAATTCAGGAAAAATTAAAAATGAACTAAATCAACGAATATGAAAAAAGTAAACTTACAAGTAAATCCCAACTTCTGCAAAACGATTAAGAATTGTGCAGGAGTAACTAAGTGAAGAACTTTGAATATTAATGCTGTGAAAATTCAACTAAGATCAAATTAAAATAATTCTCGCTCAAAACGTAATTTATTTCACGAGTTTAATTACTCGCGACATTTACAAAAATTTAATCAAATCCTTTAGATTAATAGTAGGGAAAAAAATAGGGAAATATTTGGACTCGTGGGGTTACCATAAAGCAACAGATAGGAAGCGGGTTGCCAAAATAAATAAGTATCGCAAAAAATTTGGCGATTGCGCCAGATTCCCAATTATCGAAATATCCCCAGATAGATTTTCATGCATATGTAAGGGGAAAATCTAAAAAGTCAAAAAAACTACATTAAAGTAGCGAAAAATTACGCTATTTTTATGAGCATCACGGCGTAATCACTTTACCGCGCGATTGCAAAATATATCGCCATATAAATCAAAACAAAAGGGCTCGTCAAACGTTGCCAAAACAAGGTTGTTGATATTTAAACAATTAAATTTCTAACCAAAATGGGGCTTTAAACGATACTTTAAATTCCGCTAAAATGAAAAATTATCCATCAAATAATTAAAGTTGAAAATCTAGAGCTAAGCCTTTAAAATCAAAAATAACCATCTTTAAAATTTATAAAATCTTTAGATCTCAATTAACTACAAAATTTTACAGGAGGAACAAAAATGGCAGCAGTAATTTCAACAATTGAGAAATATTTTCGCCAATTCTGCATATTTTACGATCTACGTTATGATTATCCCCCTGAACAATAAAATAAATTCAAGACAGATTTTGAGATGAGTCAGCAATTTTCCTAATTGTCGACAAATCTGAGGACGTCAAAGACCAAGAACTAATGTACTTTGGCCTTGCTGATAAATGGAAAAAACCGACGATTACTGCCTAAGATTGGCGATCGCGCCAAGTCCCCAGCTATCGAAATATCTTCAAAACTTCTAATAAAGAGAAACCGTAAACCAGTGAACCGTAAAAGCAGGGGAAAAAAGGAAATCATATAGTTCTATACGCTTTTGCATTTATAATCGTCTGAATTAGAACATAACCTTTGATTTAGCTTTTCAAAAAGTAATGATATCCCAACAAAACATAAATGTGAAAAAGAAGACAAGTTCGGTCGAAAGGAGGTTCGAGGTAGACGGTGTCCCCGACAAAAAATAGTTCAGATCTAAACTGTTACCAAGTTCCATAGCAGTTTCACATAGATGTTGGATTTTCCCATGTTCTTCAATTCATTTAGAAAACAATTTTTTACTTCCTTTGATAATGGATTTAAAACTTGACAAGTTTTAAAAAAAATAGTGATGACCAGAACTTGCCGCAAGTTTAAAATCCATTATCAAAGAAAGTAAAAAATTATTTTCATGAATAGTAAACAGGGCAGAAGCCCTTAACTCAGCCTGTGAGGAAGAATGTTTACGAAGAGGCTGCACCAAGTCTAAATTAGCAGTAGCGTAATTTAAAGTACCCGGGAAAATGGACGGTCTAAAATTGGGCTGTCTGATGCTCGAGACATCGAGGTCTGTAGCAAGTCGGTGAAACTCAAATAAGAAAGGATGTTTTGAGTCTGATCAGAGGAGGGATGTAGCTATTCCAAAAACCCTCTTTTCTAAGCAATCTCTCACCTAGGGATAAAGCACTGTAGGCAGTGGCGTAGCTAGGGAGGGGCGGAGGGGGCGGTCCGCCCCGGGGCGGCACTTTCCTAGGGGCGCCAAATCAACCCTTTTGATGCGGGGAAAAAACGTATTTTCCATTATGGTTTTAATTTGCTACTGCAGGCAAAAAGAAAATCATCGAAATGTAAGACTTTTGTATCACTACCGGATTAAAATTACATTGATACAAAACAAGAGTCTTTCTTGATAGCATATCGGTATAATCCTTGTTTTTCTCTGAGGGGGCGTCAGTGGACAATCATGGGACCAATGTTTTTTAGACTGTAGAAGTTAACTCCAGGATGGAGAACACAATGAAGTTTTCCAATTTTTGTTTATAAGAAAAAGTTCACACTGGATTTTAAGAGAGTTTCTTAAAAACCACTTTGTGAATCAAAAACTTCCTCTTTTTTTAACTTCAGGAAAATGGTGACAGGAGTAAGAAGGGGAAGGGGAGGTATAAAATGGTATACAAAACAATTATCACAGTGGTGGCTTTATATGTTTCAGAGTTCGCTTTGATTTCTCATTCATTACAAGAGTTCTCTCAAAAGAAGTAAAAGGGATTTCTATTTTCTCGCTTTTGAGAGCAGAAAATCTATCAGACAACTTTGTATCACATGTTAGTCTAGTCCTAGTGGAAGGTAAGCAAATTTCATTTTTCAACATTTGGCTTGGTCATTGATCCCTCAACTTGGCCAAACATAGTCTAAAATTGTGTTTTAGCGTATTCAGTTTCAAATCATTCCATTTGGGAACCTCTCCCACGTCCACTTTGAAGTCTAACAGCAATAAAGATAGCTTCAAAATGTTTTTAGGTGGGAGAGCTAGCGAATCTTTCATCCTTTTTCCTGATATCACCGAAGATAGTTTAGAATTAGGTTTTTAGACCTCAATGCTGCAAAATTTCTGGGTAGAGCCCTGAACTCTGTCTTTTCCTCTAACCTAGCAAACACAGTCAAAAAGTACATAGTTAGACCTTCAATTCTGAAAACTTTCCTGGAGAAAACTTCCACCCTCCCTTCTAAAATCTCATCGTATAGAATAAAATTACGTTTTTGAAACTTCGATACTTCATTACCAATTTGTGAAAACAGAATTTGAACCTTGAATATCCTTAATTCCTAACGTGATCAAAGATAGTCTAAAATACGTTTTCAGGATTTCAATTTCGGAATTTTTCCGAGAGAGATTTCTTAAACCCTCCCCTCCCGTTCTCTTACCTAACGTCTCCAAGAGAAAAACTGTTTTGAAAACTTCAATTTTGAAAAATTTCCGAGGAAGAAAAGCCGAACTACTCACTCCTTTTCCCAACAGCGCCAAAGATAGCCCAAATTTTCTTTCTTAGAAATTTGTAGTGGAGAGAGCTCACTAGCTCTTTCTTTTCAAAGATAGCCCAAAATGAACTACAGCTTTAAGAAAGATTTTGAGAGGGAAACCTAGCTCTGCCCCTTCTTGCTTCTAACATTATCAAACAAAGCCTAAAGTCAGGCGTCAATTACGAAACTTTTCCACGAAAGAGCTGCTTGGCTTCACAACATTTTTGGTGTCCCATTTGGAAGCGCCGCCAAAGATAGCCTAGAATTGAGTTTTTAAGACTTCGGGACCGAAAATTTTCCGAAGAAAGAACCCGAACCTTCACTAGTCCATTAAACCACCGAAGATACCTTTAAAAATGATTCCAATTTAAAAAATATTTTAGTAAGAAACCTCAGCGCCAATCTCTTCCCTAACGCTTACAACTAAGTTAGAAGACACATGCAATTGCGCTGCAAAGATAGCCTAAAATTGCATATTTCAAAGCTTAAAATTTTCGAATTCAGTATTCGACCATTAACGATTTTCTCAAGCTCCCCACAGTAGCTAAGCTACATTTTAAACTTCGATTTCGGAAAATTGTCTTGCGATGCACACCGATCCCCTAACGTCAACAAAAAAACACTAAAAGAGGTTTCGGTTTTGAAAAAAATAGGGAGTAAACCCAACCCGCCCTCTCCCCGCACGTAAATAAAAATTGAATGGAACTACGCTTTTTATGCGTAAATTTAGCAATTTTCTCCATGTAGTCCCTTTTCTCCCCTCCTTTTTTTCTTTTGCAAGTATATAGAATTAATTAAGTCTTGTTTTCTTCAATTAAATTTCTAGTTTTAATTTAAACACCTTTGACAATTTAATGTATTAGCACAACGAAAGGGCGGCAAATTGAGGAACCGCCACGGGCGGCAAACACTGTAGCTACGCCACTGACTGTAGGTTCGTCTATCTGACAAACAATAAGTCGCAGTTTGTAATTCCATAGCAGCAATGGTTGATTTTGCTGCACCAGTAAGTGAAAAGTTTAAAAGTTGTCTTTTCAGAATTTATCTTGAACTCGTTTTCCAGGGTCCATGCTTCAAGGGCTTTATTAAGGATTCCCTCCAAGGCAGGGATGTCAGAGCCAGTTGACCATATGACGAGGTCTGAGAAAAAAAACGTAACACAAGAAAAAAATGTAACAGGATTACAGAATTTTAACACTTATATTATTTACCAAATTTCATCAAAATAAAAAATGGTGCGGCACGGTCCATTTGTTGTATGTGAAATGATTCTATATGTTTAGAAAAAATAATGAATTGAAAGAAAAATTGGTGTTTTATGCCTAGCTATAAGGCGCTTGCCCTCATCAAAACGTGAACCAGATTTTTCACCCTATTTTGCAGGCTTTCGAGGTGTATACAGAATACAGAGTACAAATAATTCTCTTTATAGTCCAGTTGCATACTTTGGGTAAAAGACCCTCCGTGGGAAATTTCGTGAGGAAATTGTGAGACCAATTCTAATGCATTCCTTATGGCCTATATAACTATGCCTCACCGGGTGTTTTGCTTGAATTTGTGTCAGAGGACCTCTGTGACGTCATTAATCCAAGATGGCGGCTGCACTAGATATTGATGAAAATTTTCGGTTTTGACTCATTTTTAAGGCATATTATGAAATGTTTTCAACGTTTATTATATATTTAACATTTTAATACTATTATATTTCAAATTTAAAAACTAATTATCTGTACAAAATAAATTATTTATTTTGTTATTTTTGATTTTCGATGCAGATTTTATGAACTTCTTTAGTAAACAATAGCAATTAAAAATATTTTGGAAAGCTTGTAGAATGAAAATCAAATTTATTATTCCAAAAAACCTGTAAAATTGTTTGCATACACGTGTTTTTGGGGTTATAAGAAGCATTTTTTTTTTTTTAATGTAGAAAAAAATTTACAACTTCCGTTACTTAATATCGGAAGCAATGACAATTTTATTATTTACATTTTTTGTGCTCTAAGTAATGAACAAATTATTTAAACTCTGATTTTAATTCAAAAACATATCGCTTTGTTGGCTTTTCCCATAAGTCCTCATCACCTCAACATATACAAAGTTCAGTGCATGCAATGTTTTAAGATTTGCATTTGCATGAAACAATGCATTTGCCCTTTACACAGCTGCATCGAACTAATTTTAAGATGGATTCAGATGCACAAGGAAGTACACATAACTGAAGCATAGAAGGTGTCTTCCGTTTCCCATCCGAAATTTAACGGTGATGGTGAATTCGGGTGCTGCTGGTCAGCAAGACGCCACTCAAGTACCTGATAATGCGCTCTTAAAATATATGGGGACAAAAGATGCTATTGTAGGAGGCAAAATTTTATTTTGAGCCTATTGCTTGGAAAAGATGGACCAACGAAGTTCTCCAATATCTGAAATCTTGGTCAGCGGCATATACAAGGAGCAAATAAATCCTTCAATAGCAACTTTATCATTTGCATTAAATTCTTCGGTTGACCCCAGATGACTCAGAGCATCAAGAGTATTTTTGTCTGCCGTTTTATAAGTTTTTCAAAAATATGGTTTCCCTTCTTATCAAGTGAACCTTTTGTATCACATCCTGATAGAACATGGAGTCCTAATATTCCTTGAATTTTTTCTGGTCCTAATGCTGTCATTATGCCTTTAATATCTCTCTTTGTGTTTTCTCATATTTTAATGCTTCCCCATATGCTGAACATTTGGGCTTACTTGTCTTTGCAATTTTATAAGACGCTATTTCAGTCAGGGACTGAGGTAATGTCGAAAAGGAACGGGATGCCGAAGGTATGGTAAGAGAAAGTGGAATTTGTCTATCGGAGTCTTTTTTCTGTTGATAAAGTACCATTACAATGCCATACAAAGTACCCTTCCCATAAGATGTGTCTTCAAGGAAATCAATGTTATCTGCAGCACAAAATAAAAATCTTGCCTTTTTCAAATCAGGAGGAATATACATCCCGTCACTATCATCCATGCGCCTTATTAACCCATTTGCTACCTATGTTTCCAAACGTAGAACTTCAGCATGATCAATCGAAACACCTAGTTTATGTAAAAAATCAATTATATATTTGCTTCGGGTAACAGAGTTCATAATAAGGCCAACACCAACTTACAAAGGAATATCTCGGGTATGTCGATGAACAGTTTCTTTCGAAGCTTGGTACGGAGACAGTATTTTATACATGAATATATGTGACAGTCTTTTAGCTTTATTCAGCACGATATTGTCCTGCACCTCAGAAATAGAATTAATTTCGAGTTTTCCGTTGCAGCACCATTTAAAAAACTGATCAACTTCGATTGGAACGGCATCATGATCTGATTCTGTTCAAAAGATCCTGTAAATGTTCATTTCTGATCAGATAAAACTGCTTTGCGTAAAATGTTTGCAGCTGCAAAGATAGTTCTCATCTTTTTTCAATGCCTATAAAATAATCTTTTGCATTAGATAGGGTAATATCTGCAGTTTCCTTTAAAGATACGCGTTGCGACTCATTTAAAATTTTTGGATTACTAAATATAGCGTCATCAATTTCTTCTTGAATGAGATTTTTAATTTCTTTTTGCGTTTTATTTTTTCTTAAATTTTTATTTGTAATTGACTGATAATTCATTTCAAGGTCTGCTATTGTAGTAACATTTCCCTGAACAAGAAAATCATTTAATTCACACAGGAATTCTACGTCTGTTGCTTTATTAGAAATAATGTCTTGTGACTTGGTTGCTACATCAAGATCGCAATTTTTTCGTAAAACATTAAATACATGTTTTGCCCAGCAATAGTTATGGTGTAAAATGTTCTTTGCCTGAGGGTCTCCTGGATCTGTACAGTCATTGAGTTTAATTTTGAAAGTTTCATTTTTGGAAATTTCAATGACTTTTTTTAATTGCTGACCTGCAGAATGTTTTTATCGCCACCAAATGTTTTCTTACACCGCCTTTTCCGAGGCAGAAAAACCACTTATTTTTGTCACCAACGACAATTTTGGATCTCGTTGTGTGTAGCCTACAACATGGTCTTCATGAATGGAAGTAGAACAATATAGTTTATTCTTATCCATTTCGTGAAATCTCTTACTTCTGTCCATGCTTGCTTTATGAGTGCACTTCTCTTAGCATCCTGCATGCCGTGATGCGGTTTTCATTTTTCAGTTCTTCTACGGTCACATTCGTTAATCGTTCAATAAGTAATGTATATACCCTTTGTCATTCCATTCTACTGTCTTCTTGATACATTCTAACACTTTATCATAACCAATGGGTTTAACTAATGGGCACATCTTCTTAATCTGACAAAGTACATAGTTTATAATTAATTTGTAGCCTTGCTTTTTTCGAAGATGGAGGCAAAAAACTTGTAAACGAGTCTCTGGGAGAGAAGACATCGTGAATAAAATAGCAGTGATAAGTTAAGGAAAAAATAAGCGTATTTGAAGATTTGCAGACTATTCACCAACGAACCGAGAAACAATACTGTTACGGATCCGGTGCGACTTCCACTTTCTTGAAAGGACGACACAGTTCTTGAGAAAAACACAGAAGCTTTATTTACACTATGTACAGGAAAGATCGTTAACAATTGCTAAATTAATCATCAGCAGTTAAGCAAATATCAATCAACACCGTAAACTCAACGGTTACACACGTATTTTCATCCAAATACGAAAAACAACACAGCGAAATGCCTCGCAATGAACAGAGCTAATATGCTCTCAGTACAAATTCTCAATTGAGACTGACTTTTTATCATGCGGCGGCTATTTATAAACATCGAAAAGTTTCCACAATATTCCAAATCCTTCTCGAAAATCGTAGACCGTTATTTCATTTCTTTCCATTCACATATTTTATCATTCAGAAATGAGGAGACCGTATACTTCTGCCGAATATACGGGGGCTGTATATTCATTACAAGATACTATTTACAGGTTACGTTACTACAATAATTTTAGAAGAAAGTCGATTTAATAAACGCCAAATTTAACTAGATTACGGCAAATTAATCACAAAAACAATTTACTATTTACAGAATTTGTAACAATACTTTCTCTACGCAGAAGCTTTCTCATCTACTCTCCCTACAAATTCCTTAAGAGCACTCCCAATGTACGATATTCATATCCGGTCAAAGAGTTTAGGGGGTCAGGGGGTATACAGGTTATTAGAATTCTGTCAAACGATTGTACAGTCAAACCTCGTTGAAACGAACTCAAAGGTACCTTCAAAGTGAATTTGTCTCAACAGTAGCTCGTTTTAGCCGAAAAACAATAGTGTTAGGTGTGTTAAGTGATTTTCAGCCGAAGGACGGGGATCGCAAGTGTAGTTCGCTTTGGCAGTAGTTCGTTATAATCGTGTTCGAATTAACGAGGCTCGATTGTATTAATGTTTAGTGATCTTAGCCTGAAAATTAAAAGTATTTTTAACTGCGAAAGTTCACCCGAGGTACTTTTAAAACAGCCAATTCCGAGAGCCAAAGTGAAAAAAAAAATTTATCAGATTTTTTTTTTTTTTTTTTAATGAGTTAATAAACAAAAAAAATAAATATTTTGTTTTTAATTTATAATAAGAAGATGAATAGAATATTAATCAAGTAAATTCACCTGAAAATTATCACAAAATACCCAAAAATTGACTCATAATTGCAAAAACTCATTAAAGCCGCCATCTTGGATTGATGGCGTCATACAGGCCGTCTGACACAAGTTCATGCAAAACACCCGGTGAGGCATAGTTACATAGACCATAAGGAATATATTAAAGTTGGTCTCACAATTTCCTCACGAAATTTCCCACGGAATGTAGTATGCCCCCCTACTATTAACTGTAATTTTATCCTTTCACCTTAATACAATAAAATTTGCAAAATCATGACTTCGACAAGATTTATGACACGATACATTTAGAATTTGGGTTTTAAATTGTTTTTTAAAAGGCTTCTTAATAATTTTGTTTCCAAGTATTTTCTTCAAGTTATTTTTACACTGTTCTTTTTTGGAATTTTATATTTTTCTGATTGTAATGAGTTCGTTTCTTAAATTCTATTTTTCACGGGGAGGAGAACAGGATATTCATTTTGCACGAATTTTGGAATTGTATATCTCCATGGAGGTTGGCAAGAGTCAGCAAGCAGGGGGCGGAGCCCCTTAGTAACTGAAAAAAAAAAAATGTTGGAAAATGAAATCTGTTCGTCCTTTGCTCCTTCGAAAGATAATTTTTCTTTTGCTGGGGTGCGTTCAGAGTAACGGCACGAGGCGACCAAGTGTCCCAGCCATGACGTCATAAAAATCATAAGAGGCAGAGCCCGAGCAGTTGTGCTCTGGACAGCGCTTGGGCCATTTGGGTGAAAACAACATGGCGGACAACGAAGGGAAATTATGTTATGTTGATAGCGCTGTAATTACTAGAAGATAATAGCGATTCTAAGGAAAGCTTATCGACTGATCATGAAATTGTAATTATAGATGAATCAAGGAGAAGAACTGACGTCCCCAGAGTTCAGGGCTACTGCGAGAAAATTTCCTGAAATGCTGAAAACAGACTTCAGATGTCACTTTCGAATCAGTCGCGAAAGTTTTAAGAGTTGGAAAGAATGGTACAATAAACTTATTGGTGGATTGGAAAATATGTAACACTGATCGTGTCACATTTCATCACAGTGATTGATGGTTTTGCATATATTTGGACTTCGTGGAACTTTTTTCTAGGTCTTAGAACTTAACTCAAAATAATTTTTAGCGGATTCAAGAACACATTTTTCTATGTTTCTTGGTTAATTTTAATTATTTTTAATTTTTTTTATGTTCATTGAGCTTTTTTCGTGCAGTTTAGCCTAAAGTACTTACTGCAATGCTATTTTGCAAAGTTTTTCTCTGTAAGGGATAAGTAGGTCCCCTCCTAAGGGTGATTATTTTATAATGGAGAAGCAACTCTGACGAAGAAATGTTTATGATGAAATTCAAAATAATTGTGAAGACCTAGAAGAACTGATTATCCAGCCACAAAAGCTGGTTACTATGTATTTTTGTGAAACTTGCATTAGAAAAAAAAACTATGAAGTAGTATGTAGCTCAATTTTGGACGGTGATGCAAATGAAAAAAATACTGCTAAATTTGAAAGAAATATAAGAAATAGTGACACTTTTTATTGGCTTGATGCAGTTGAAATGATAAATGATTCAGCCAACTTTAAAAAAAAAAAGCTACCCTTCAGTGTTTCTTTCAAAATTCATCTCAATCTCAATCAAATATGTAATATTCATTCAACGTTGCTTTATATATAACAGTACAATATATATCTACAGGCTTTCAATAAATTTCACAGATGTAATTGTTTTGTTTTATAATCTTCCCATCAGTAGATATCTCGTGAAATAATTTATAAAAAAAGTTCCATACGAAAGGTAAAATCCTCTTATATAAGCTTATTTTAAACTCAAACTGGCCAATCGAAGGCTCTGGCCGTAACATAGGGTAGACGAACCAGTGAATGAACACTTAAACGAATTTTAATTTTGAAAAATCCATAGCATTGTTAAAAATTGTCGTACAGTGAAACCCTTTACAACCTTTTTTTTCCACTACAATGAAATACCTTTTTCAGCAAAATACATTTTCAGTCATTTAATTGCCATTACATTACTAGAATTCAATAAAAACAAAATTCCCCATACAACCAATATTATTTTGGGTCCTTTAAAGTTGAATGTAATGGGATTTCACTGTATTAGCCACATGACAGAAAAACCATATCAAATGATCTATTTATTTTGTAAAAAATGTAGTGCAGTGAAATTCCGTTACAACGAATGCCACTACCAATGAAATAATCTCAACAAAATAACATTTGCAGTCCTTATTACTAGAATTCCCATTACAACGAATATTATTTAGGGTCCTTTAAAGTTCACTGTACCAGAATTGCACTGTATTAGCCACATGACAGTAAAATCGCATCAAATGACGTATTTATTTTTTTTTTAAAAAATGTGAGAATTTTTATGGTTCTGCATCAAGGTTTTTTTCGGGGGGGGGGGGGGAGAAAAAAAATGTTCCGAGCCAGAGAATGAACACCCAACCAGTGTACAAACACAGCATTGTTTTGTCAACCAGAGTACCAACGAACAAAAACTGTTAAGATCTTTTTCTTTCTGGAGATGGGTAAAAGAAAGTTACTTCTGCCAATTCACTTAAAAAAAGTTTTAAAACCTTTTTTTTTTTTCAAAACATCTGAGGTGTTTATTCACTGGATAGTGTTCCTTCGCTGGTTGATAAGCACTACACAAAATATCCAGATTCTATGATTCAAGTAGCAGTAACTATATTTGAATACTTTTCTGCAATTGAAACTCTCATTGTTTTCAGACATACTCATATTAAATTTTAACTACTTGATATTGGCAGAATAAAGAGTCAAAATTGGTCCGAGTACCGAGATACCAAGTACTCAGTGCTGCACTAATAGTCCAGGATCTGAAGGGGGTTGAGCATACATGGAAAGGCTGACGCAATATTATTTCTGATTATTGTTACAGGCACGATGGTGATTATGAAACCACATGTCGTCGCCCCCCTGGGTGGTCGACAACCCCGGGGGAGGGGGGAAAGCAGTGGGAGAGCCGTTTATTAAAATACTCATAACTTGCGAACTCTTTGAGATAAAACGCTGAAAAAAGTGGCAATCAACGCAACAAAACAAGGGCTTCATAAAAGCTAAATATGATTATGGACTTATCTTTGTTGGTTTCTGAGTAAAATTCCATTTTTCGCAAACAAGCAAAATTTTTGAGTAAAATGCGCAAAACAAACTTTTTTTGACCAAAATAAATTCCAAATCAAAATTGTTTGATTTTTTTTTCAAATAAAGTCCTAAATATCATTATTCAGATTGTTAAAACTATTTAAGTACTGTTGAAAAACAAAATGACAGTAACAAGCTCGAACACTATTCGTAGTATAGTTCAGGATTTGAAGGGGGGTTTTGAGCATGCATGGAAGACCTGACGCAAAATTATTTTTGATTATTGTTACAGGCACTATAGTGATTATGAAAACACATGTCCCCCCCCCCTCGGCGGTCGACATCCCCGGGGGAGGGGGAAAGCAGTAGGGGTACGCCGTTTACTAAAACACTCATAACTCGCGAACCGTAGGAGGTAAAGCACTAAAAATGTGGCAAAAGATGCAACAGAACAAGGGCTTGAAAAACCTATTTATGTTTATAGTTCTATCTTTGTTGATTTATGAGTAAAATTTCTTTTTTTAGCAGCCATGCAAATATTTTGAATAAAATACGAAAAGCTTTTTTTTCCAAAGATGAGTTCTTTTTTAAAATTATTTAACCGTTTAGGGAATCAATAAAATCTGAAACTTCATCATTCAGTTTATTTAAAACTACTTAATTATTACCAACGTGAGCGTTAAAAATCGAAATAGAAAATGCAAGCACTACCTAAGTTAACGCATTGAATAAAACGGCAGTATGCTAAGGAGAAAAAAATAGCCTTATTATCCTTATGACGAACTGTTCATTCTTCAGTTTACAAACTTATTCTAATTGCAAAGTATTCAATTATGGCTTTAATTTTGTTATATACTGCTTTAAATTTGAGAGGAACTAGGGAACCAGGCCCACAGTAGTTTCAATTCAAATATAATTTTTATTTATTTCTATTAATTTATATTTTCAATTTGCACAAAAGAATATTGCGGGTATTGTTTTGCGGATATTGTTTTTTATAATTTGCCCAACAAAGAACAATGATACAAGAAATAATATGTTCTAAATAAATATAAAAAATGAGAAGCATCTTTAAGCTTTTATGAAAACGAATATAAATATAAAATTATACACTAGAGTTCTAAAAAAATTAAATTAAATTAGTAAAATAATGCGTATTAAAAAATAATTGCAGAATATCAATATGCATACATAAAGCATTAATATATCAGAAATTCTGAAAGCTGGATTATACTCTTTTTTGTTGACTTGTAATTGATCTGTTGAATCGTTCTCTTCCGAGTATTTTGTAGTTTATGGGGTTTTGCTTTAGTCTTAATAGCACAGTATCTACAGCAAGATGAATTATTAATAAACATTTACAAGACTATTTACAGTTCTTGCCTGCGCAGGGTGGAATTAAACTCTCTGGTAACACTGGCTGCATCATAAGGTGTGGGGCTTTATTGTTTTATTTTCATTCAAGTGAAACCCAAACTTGGTTACATCTAAAGGCACTGCTAAGGTACAGGGGAATTGATTCAGTAGTACAGTTGAGGAATACTTCTTAGCACATGTTGGAAAGAATTGCAGGAGCATGGTAGAGAGCTGATATTATATTTATTTCTGATGGAAATGGCAAGAAATTATTGTGTAATGGTTGCATTCGCAAGAAATACCTATTTTCTTGACATTTTTTTTTATAATACAGCTTTTAACAGTTGAAATTCTGAAGCACTCAGATATTGTTTTAATGATAACCCTAGTGTACAAAAAAATTTCCGACTTTTTTGGTAAAGAGAAAGCATACTTTTTTGTTCCTATTTTACTTGTTGAATCGCAGTCGGAAAATGTATCAAAAGCTTGTAAAATTTTAGATGTTTTTTTCCGTAAGTGCTCCTGAAGATAGATGCCATCCTAAAGCTCTTTTCCTTTCCCCAACACCAGCACATGAAAGGGCAACCTCTGTCCTTTAACAAAGATTGCAAATAAGAATTCATTAGTTTCTGATCTATAAACTATTAGTTGCTTTTTCCCCTATTGTGCACTGAATCATATGCAGGAAAATAGAGTCTGTTGCGTGCTTCGTCCCAGTTGGATTCGGGCATTTCAGAGAAATTTATTACTTGGCTCTCAGATCTTAAATAATATTCATTTTCGTTTTCAGAGTTACCAGACACCAAAAGCTGATTGGATGCAGGAACGGATATGTTACTTATTACATACTCTGAAATGTACTTTTAAAGGTTTCTTTTAATTTTCAGGAATGTGTGTGGCAATGACACGAAACCACTGGTTTGGTACGTAGTGATTTTTTTATAAGCGAAGGAGACTTTCCTGAACTTCTGGTTTTCAAGTTATGAAAACGACAGTGAGAAGTACCGATCGTGTTTAAGGTTCACTCGTGTTGTTTGACTTTTGGAGAGAAAATTTTATTATTTTTTTATTTGGAGACCTGCAAAATCTTTGCTGCATTTGAAAGTAGTGTTTGGGACATTATGGACCAGACTCATTTGATCGATAACTTGAACTAAAATAGGGTGCTTCTTCTAGAGTGTTGCTGCAAGAAGCATCCTTTTCAATTACATTCACGAAATCGGACCTCTCCCTTTGCTTCAGTGAACCATTCTGATAAACCTAACCTAGCATTGGGCTTATTGTATGGGAATGATTTTTAGATGTACTAACATCACTTTTGAGCTAACATTTCCCAGGTTAAATGTTTTTTTTTTTTTGGTTTTCTTTTGCTGTTTTGCAGTTGCTATTGAAGACATTGCCATTGCAGGACTTCTCTGGATAAGAGACTATTCACATTTTCTTTAACGTTCTACTGAAATTTTGATGCTGCTTATGTGGCAATAGCCTCGCTCACTACGTTTGATAACTCAGGTGTAAAATCTGCAGAAAGGGTTATCCTGATAGTTTATCCTTTCCGTAATTACTTCGTACTTTCCGTAATTTTTTAAAGAGTGCTATTGTGACCCATACTAAGCAGCTATAATGCGTTAAAGGTTAAATAATTAAGTAAATACTTAACTGGGACATTGTTTTGATAAAATTACGAAATAAAACCGCCAAAACAGGAGAGCCACAAAATTTTCTTTGGTTTATGTAGAGTCTTCAAGGTACATTCCGCAAACTTTTTTTTTTTCTTTTTTTGTGAATTACCTCAAATGCTTTTTGAGCTTGCTTTTATTTCACTTTTCAATGCTTTGATAATAATTAAGTAATTTTCAACAAACTGGATAATAATATTTCAGATTTTATTGGTTCCCTAAACAATTAAATAATTTTGATAATTTGAAAAAAAAATGCGTATTTTATTCAAAATTTTTCTTGTTTGTGAAAAATAGAGTTTTACTCAGAAACTAACAAAGATATGATCATAGTCATATTTAGCTTTTATGAAGCACTTGTTTTGTTGCGTCGATTGCCACTATTTTCAGTGTTTTATTTCAAATAGTTCGCGAGTTGTGAGTGTTTTAGCAAACGGCTCCCCGCACTGCTTTCCCCCCCTCCCCCGGGGTTGTCGACCACCCAGGAGGACGACGACATGTGGTTTCATAATCACTATAGTGCCTGTGACATTAATCAGAAATAATTTTGCGTCAGGTCTCCATGCATGCTCAAAACCCCCTTCAGATCCGGAACTATACTGCAAATCGTGTTCGAGCTTGCTACTGTCATTTTGTTTTTCGACGCGTTAGCAGTACTTAAATAGTTTTAACAAACTGAATAATGATATTTAGGACTTATTTGAAAAAAAATCAAACAATTTAGATTTGGAATTTATTTTGGTCAAATAAAAGTTCGTTTTGCGCATTTTATTCAAAAATTTTGCTTGTTTGCAAAAAATGGAATTTTACTCAGAAACCAACAAAGATAGGTCCATAATTATATTTAGATTTTATAAAGCCCTTGTTTTGTTGCGTCGATTGCCACTTTTTTCAGTGTTTTAGCTCAAATAGTTCGCGAGTTATAAGTATTTTAGTAAACGGCTCCCCCACTTGCTTTCCCCCCTCCCCCGGGGTTGTCGACCACCCAGGGGGGCGATGACATGTGGTTTCATAATCACCATCGTGCCTGTAACAATAATCAGAAATAATATTGCGTCAGCCTTTCCATGCATGCTCAACCCCCTTCAGATCCCGGTCTATAATGTGTACTATCATCTCACTTATCTTGAACAATGTCTCGCAGCAAATAAAAATAAAATAAGTTTTGGTAAAAAAATGGATACTTGACTTGCATGCCATGCAGTCGAGTGACAAAGTTTTAACAGAGTGTGGGGGCACAAACAACACACACAATGCAATAGCCAAACCCCACAATGGCGAACCTACTCTGCTGATCTGACTGGGGAGATAGTTAAGGGTTCACAATGTCCTAATAAAAAAAAAATCTAACACATTTTACTCTTTTAGATTGAAATATTAATTAATGTTTGTGCAAAACACAACTTGAAAAGTTTGGTGAAATTCCATTAAAATCATATTTTTATTGATATTTTGGGAACAAGCTGGGACCTTTGTCCCAAGACAAATTCAATCTATTGCTGTTTATTTTTCTTGAAAGTCGATATACTTTCCATTGAATGAAAATGAGCGAGAGCAGCATTTTAAGAAACAGCGAAAATCATTTTCCACATCCCCAACTTCTACAAAAATTAACTGCTAAGTCTGTATTCAACTTCTACAAAAGTTCATTGTTAATTCGCTGATATTAATATTTTACCACCCTTTATTTATGGCTTTAAACAGTAGAACCTCTTTAATCCAAATTAATGCAAGTACCGATTAAACAAAACAACCCATAAATTAAACCCAGGTACATAAACTACTGTATTGCCGTGTGCAGGTATACGGCAGTATCTGCAGAAATGAGTTTTTGAGACATTTGAAGGAATGTGTGGTGGATCCAATACAAACAATGGGAAAATGTTGGAATTGGATGTTTTTTTCAGCGGAAACCAAGTAAGCGAGCTTGTAGATAATGTACGATGATGACAAAAATGCAAGAAACTGAAAAATGAAAAATTTGTAGTTACTGCTCTTTACCTGCACATCGCAGTGTACTTGAATGTATGCCAGCATTGCACATTGTTTATTTAGCAAAAAATACCAGCTATTTGATAGTTCGTCCAGTTATTCTCATACACGAATTTGCTTTCATTTCATTTTGCAATTATACCTGAAAATGAATCTGTGACATGTATAACTCCCAAATTAATCCACTGACCACCTAATTTATTTCCCTCGGCAAGAGTAATTTTCTTAATCCTGCTTCCATCTTTGGATATTTTCAAAAGCCAGATTTCTATCACTTAGATGCAAAGCTAGCACCCTTAAATATATTTTTAGTGTAACCAAGGACACATCTGCTGGACTACCAATTCGTTACTATGCAAGTTGTAGCAAACCAAGTTCTACTTAAAGTTAAAACTGTACCATCCTTAACATTTTACAATATTATATTTTCATTTTATAGTCAAGATTTCTTTGAAACTTTCCTGGTAATTAGAAATATGCATTGTTTAAAATGTTTGATACAATAAATAAGGACATATACTTTATTTAAAACAGGGGATCCCAACCTGTGTGTTGCGACCTCAAAAGGTTCTTATGGGGTCGCAATATTATAGGACACTTCATTTTAATTTTCGAAAAATTGGAGAGCATCTCCAATTATCAGAATTGATTGGGACTGGACCCCTATCAGATAACTAGACTTTTCTGAAAAAGGGGGTATATTTTAATCAGTGCTGTATGAATGTTGAAAATGGGGGGAAAAATTTAAAAAAAAAGAATTTTCAATTAAACCAATAGAAAGACAGGGCTTTTTATGCTAAGCGTACTAACAAGTGCTGCCCAGGAGGGAAGGATATTGCATGCCTCTTCAGAATCATTGTTTTGCGAATTGTAACAAGTGCTTTAATAAACTCACTTGAAATTTTTTGCTCAAATTCTTAAAGCAAATCGGTAATTTAAAGTTTGGATAATTGGAGTTCAGTTATATATGTTTATGTAAGGCATATAATAAAAAAAGCTTGGAGTTTTCGAATACCAGTTTATCAATTCAATTTTGCAATGCATAGTACTTTTGTCATTTATAAATCACAAAACAAGATACATGTTAGTGTACACGTATACACATACGGTAGTTTCCACTTAATGCAATTACTTAGACAATGACTTGGAAAACTAACCGATTAATATGAAACGTATCATGAAATCACCAAAATTCACATTTTAAATCAATTGCATTTTAAGATTCAACAGTAGTTTTTCAAAATAAAATGAGGAAGCTCATCTTATGCTTAAACTATTACCTGTAAAATATTAAAAACAAACATAATTTTTAAAAACTCATCAAATGTTGTTTTAAACTTGGCAAGTTTGAAAAAAAAATTAAAAACATAATGATAACTAAAACTTGCCGCAAATTTAAAATCCATTATCAAAGCAAGTGAAAAATTGTTTTCTAAATGAAGTGAAGAACATGGGAAAATCCAACTTCTATGAGGAACTTGGTAACTGTTTAGATCTGAACTTTTTTTGTCGGTGACACCGCCTTACCCGCACCTCATTTTAACCAAAATTCGCTTCTTTTTCACACACATTTTTAACATTAACGAGGACCAATTTAAGTCAACCTAACATACAGTGACATCAAAGTCTCTGATTTATAAATAAATTTAAAAATTGTTGTAAAATAAAAGACATTTTAGTTTTTAAGTTTTAAAAACTTTTTCCTTGTAAATTTTAGTGAATCATTAACACTATTGTAGGAAAAACACATCAGTATTTCTTTTCCTAACTAAGAAAATATTTGAATTGTAAAATTCATGCATAAAGTCTAAGGTTATTTATCCTTTTTAAAAATACTCAGAATCACAAATAGGCTTAGGCAGCTCGTACGAGGGTGCAAGGGATTTCCCTCTCACTTTGAACAGTAAAGAGACTTTGCCCCTCCACTTTTTTAAGTCAAAAACAAAGGGTAGAATGAAAAATGATAGTGATGATATATTCATGTGTTTAAAGAAAGAACCGACTTAATAAGTGCTTGTGTTACGCTTTTTTCATATTATTATTTCATATATAAATTAAAATGGAACTTTGAATTTGGGGTAGGAGGAAACCTTCTGTGGCCATCTGCTCCCGCATTTTGAGTCTGTTTCTTGACTTTTTGGAAGAAGGTCAATTCATTAATAATGACGCAAAAATTCAATTGCCCAATTTTTGAAGAAAAAATTTAGCTTTAAGGATGAATCGCTCACCGAACCTGCCCCCTCCCCAGCACCTCCTTTAACCCCCCAATTTTTAATGCACCAGCCGCCAATGCAAATAGGAGTGTTTTTGTGTTTTATAAAAATAAATAAAAATTAGCAGCTAGCAATAATTACCATGGTCTGTAATGAAGTCTATTTAATGATCAATTTAACGACAAATAGTTAATGCGACAGTCTCTTTGAGATAAGAACCTGGGCTCTCTGTCAAACAAAACCATACGCTACTGCAAACTATTTAGAAAAAGCTGAGGGTTCCATGAAAAAATGAGCATTTAAAAGGGTTACACTGATCAAAGAAATTAAGAAACGCTGGTATAGACAAACAAGTGAATGCTGTTGACAGAAACATTTTCAAAGTTTACAGACAATTGTTATATTTGAAACAAATTTATGTATCACTAGTTATCACACTTTTATGATAAGCAACAAATGTTGGTTGCAAATTTCGAGTTTTCCCCCAATTAATACCCAAGTAACATAAATCACGTTACATCACGTTGCTCTGAAGCGTTGACATCACGTTACTGGTAACGTTGATAGAGCGAAAATATGTCTCGTTGCAAAACGCAAAAACAACGGTTTTAGTAACGTTGCATCAACGGTTTCAGTAACGTCACATCAACGATTTTTGAAACGTTACATCAACCTTTATTTATCACGTTACATCACGTTGCTTTTAAACGTTGTATTAAGCTTTTTTTTTTTTTTTTCTCTCCAAAGCTTGAATAAAGTTTTTTTCTTGGTGAGAAGGGAAGTGGGTTCATTGAACCCTTAATTTTTGATACAGTAAGTATTCTGCATTTCTTGTTAATGCAATTACTGTTAATATACTTTTATAAAATCTTTACTTTTTTTTTTTTCAGTTTATGAAATGTCTTACGTCGTTAACGGCGTTCGAGTATTCTCACACTGTTGTTTCATTTACAATATTTTGTAAGAGCATTCCTGATATTTAAAAATAAACAGAGCATAACATAGCATAGCCGAATTTACATCAAGTGGAGTTCTACTAATAGTTAAAATTAACGATATTACTATAAATTAAATAAAAACTTCTTTCATAAATAAATCCTTGAAAAAACAATTGTTATTATTACTAAAGAACTCCAGAAATATTTTTCGAAAGGCATGAAAGTTTTGAAAAAAATATTTTACATCAGTGCTTTAACAAATATTTGCAATACTATTACTAAAGATAATTTCCGTTACATAACAAAATTTTTTTCAAAAATTTGCTACAATTATTTCGTTAAAATCATTCCGCAGAAAGCCGATTAAATGAGTAAACAATGGTACCATTTATCGCTTTTACAGCTTATTAATGGAACATATCCCCAAGCTTCAGCATCTTTTTAAGAAATCAATGAATAAATACTCAAATAAAAACATCTAACATTATTCTTTCAAACAATATTATAAATAAAAGTACGGTGGGGAAAATACTCAAACTCTGACCAAAGGCGGTTCACTAACTTCATAAAAATATGTGATAACACTTTTTAAAAAAATTAAATAAGTATATCAACAATAGTACACTAACAATAATGCAAAGTACTTACCGCTAAAAGTGATGAGAGATCGCGATTGCGAAGCAGCAAAACAATGGCGGCATAGCAAGCCAGAAGTGGTTTACTGAAAATGGCCACTAGGATTCGGAGGTTGCCGAAGACAAGGCAAATTGCAACGAAAAGTAATGTTAAGTAACGTTTCTTTTGCAACTGTTTGTCAACGTTACAAATTTAAGAAATTTGCAACGTGATGTAACGTTTCAAAATTACGCTTTTTGTAACGAATCGATAAAGCAACGTGATATCACGTTGCGTGGGAAACGGTAGCGATGTTTCAACTAATTGCAACGTGATGTAACGATGACGTAACATTCCCAGCTAGCACACGAACATTGGTCCAACGTTATCATATTACATTGGACCAGCGTCGGCATCTTACGTCGGAACGTACCTTAAAACGGTACGTCGGAAAACGGTTATCCAACGGTTGGTTATTGGTTAGTTTCCAATGTTATTCTAATGTAAAATACAACTGTAAACTAACCATTTACAAACGTAATTTCGATGTAAAATACAACGTTCAACCAATGTTATTCCAATGTAAAATACAACAGTAAACTAACCATTTAAAAACGTAATTTCGATGTAAAAAGCAACACTTAACCAACATTTTCTAATGTTGTTCCAATGTAAAACACAATAGTAAACTAACACTTTCCAAACGTAATTTCGATGTAAAAAAAACAACGCTTAACCTAAATTTTCTAACGTTATTCCACTATGAATTTCAACTCTAAACCAACTATCTTCCAATGTTATCTACTTTAACTGTAGCATTTCATTAATAAAATAAGTATTACGAGGTGCTCTTAGAAGAACGAGTGTAAAGAATAATTTTCAGTCATACTAACATAAAATGATAAAATGGCTGAATTTAATACAATTTATCATTTCCCTATCATTTACAAACATTTCAATAAAATATGAACAAAAATTAAGATATTGATAATTCTTACCTTTTATTTTTCTGAATAATTACTCCAAAATTATCTTCATAAGCATACATTAGTTTCTTTTTTTCTTTTTCAGGAAATATTAATTACCAGCAAGGTTATTCTTAAGACAGAATAAAATTTTTGACTTTAAAATTCTGCCATAAAAAATAACCTAGCTTGTTTGAAGGTTCAATTTTGCTTTGACCTGAAATAAGAATAAAAATTAAAAAAAAAAAAAAAAACATACGCGTAAACATTTAGTTAGTTTACAACTAACCTTTAATACCTATGAAGGTAATTTATTACCTTCATAGCAATTAAAATGACGTGGGTGAAACTTGAATGTTATGAAAAGTACTTATTTTATTGTTTTGCCGAACTATTATACTCTCCCATTTCATTCAAAAGTTCATGTTCACTGATTTTTTTTTATATATTTTTTTTATTATTAGGGGAGGAATTTTAATGTATTTTATCCATCAACGAGAAAAGCTCATTCAAAGACACAATTTTATTTCTATGGTAAATTGCACATGTAATTTGTATGATGAGGAAACTATTTTTAAATATTATGCGTTTAAAATTACCGAAGCTAAACAAAGAACAACCCGAAATTCTGAAACGAATTCAAAGCATTCACAAAATTCTCCAGAAGACTAGTTACAGCATCTATCAAAAAAAAAAAAAAAAAAAAAACAGTTTGAATATGCGCAAAAATTTTAAGAATCTTAATTCATCGGAGACCCCCCCCCCCGAAAAAGAGAAAATACCCCTAGAAACAACCTCCCCCTAAAAACCCCTGCCAAAACGAATTTGTAGAAAAAATTCAAGTAGTTTAAAAAGAAAAAATCTGGGCCTGCACACCCACAATGATTTGTCGTGCTTGGAAAACAAATAAATGTAGAATGCATTTAATAATCACACACACACAAAAAAAACAATGTTTTATCTTAGTTTTAAATTTATTGAAAGAAAGAAAAATAGTGGAAAAATGAATTGATTTACTTTGAAAGACTTGAGTACTTGCGAGGATTCAACACTCGCCGTTAGCAAGTACGACACGTGTGAATGTGTATGAGACCCTGGAATGAAGAAGAAAATGGCTATGCTCCGGCGCACCCCTCCCAAGTCCTGGGGTCTTAACAAAACTGCAGAGGGGGGGGGGGGGCTTATGGAACGCATTACGCAGGCTTCGCTGAACGTGCAAATCAGCAACGAGCTTGCAATAAATGGGCGTAAATGTTAAACAGGTTTGAAGGTTAGAAATAAGTTGGGAATGCGTTTAGTCGGATATAGGTTGGTTTTTAAACCATCCTCCGATGCTTCGAATGATCGGATGAGCGTATGAAAAAAACCAATATCTAACCAAAACATATTTCCAACCATTGCGATGCATTTTCAACCTTTCTCCAACGTAAATCCGATGGTTTGTGCTACCTGGGTTTCAATGTTATTTGGGTAATAACATGCTGGACTCATTGCGGAACTCTACTCACTTTCAACTAGATATTCTTGCAAGTCTTATATTGTACTGTAGCCCACAATATAAGACTTGGGAGAAGTACAGTGGTTTTTTGCAGAAAATTTTAAAGATATTATTTGAGTTTGCAAACAGTTTTAATGCTATCTTGCTCTGCTTGAGGTGGCACTTAAAATTGTTGTTCTTAATTTCCAATGAAATTCATCGGCTTTAAAGAGCAAAACATGCAACTAAAAACAATTTCATTCGTTAATAGAGTTTTTTTTTTCACCAAAACAGCAAACAATATCAAGATATCCTAATCATTACATTACGCAAACAAATAAGACTTAATTTAATAGTAGCACATTAAAACACCATAACTGAAATTACATTGGACAAGAGCTATTCTCACCTACCAGTCACAGCATGCAGTGTAGCATAGAAAACAAAAAAGGTCAGCAACAGCGTAGGTAGATTTTAAAGTATATTAGCATACTCTTTTGCTGCTCATTTTGTAATTGATATTTCCATAACAAGGTTTGTTTGATGCAGTAGTTTTTTGTTGTATTACTTCATATTCACAAAAAAAAAAAAAAAAAAAAAAAAAAAAAAAAAGATGTCTTTAAAATAAAAAAGGGCTGTACACAAAATAACGTAAATGAACAGTACTAAAAATTCTAACTACTACTTCAAACTGAAAAGCAAAAATTTTTTAAGAAACCTTCTTCGATTCTCAATTAAATAAGAGCTTCTTTCTTAGTGATGGCATAACTATGCATTTACTTTCTTTTACCGGCTTTTAAGAAAGGCTAAGTTGTCAGTATTACGTTGCAGAAATTTTGTCAATTTTCCCTATATGGAGCTGCGTAAATACTAATAAATGAGCGCATACAGAGGTTTTCCACTTAAAAGTTCCATCATTTCTTTCTAAACAAATATGAGCAACAAAATCTTCTTGATTCGAAAATAATAATAAACAATCACAGCAAAAACCATTACAAAGTTCTCTACTTTCGAACTCGAACGTATGAAAAGTTGATAAATAAGAGGGAAAATTTTCAGTCAATGAACATCATCCTTTGCGAATGTCTCAAACACCTGACCTATCTAGAGTCCCCTATCTGCCCCGCTAAATTTCTTGGGCTGCTTGCGCTCTGTCCCGAGTGGCTCGGGCCACTACTCTGCACAGCACCTGGGACATTCGGGCTCTTCGAGCTGCTACTCTGGACGCTTTGGGACATGACCGAGTGTTACGAGTGCCTCGTGCCGTTACTCTGAACGCACCCCTGCTGAATGAAACATGGCCCCGTGACATGATGCTTAACAAGTTCGACGAGCACGATCGGTAGCGACCGGTTGGTTAATCACGTGACATCACTGGTTACTTGCGCAGACATGACGCTGACAAATAACACGTAGGTGAAAAATACATATAATTGTTCAAAAATGTCATGTGGTTCCATCAACCAATCAACTAGCTAGAGTGGCGGTCCACCGGTTGATCAACCTGTGAGGCTCATAAAACGACATCAGAAGCAACTAGAGTCCCTACACGTTTTCATATAGGGACTCTAGAAGCAACCAGTTATACCGGTAGCTCTCAAGAACTCGGTTAGTACCGGTTACTCACCGGCTGTGGCTGTACTCTACTCAACGCAAACACAAAACAGAAGTGAAGTGACTTTATTTGCTTCTTGCTTCTTTGCTATGTTCTCCATGTAAACAAGAAAATTATCCGGGCAAGCTTTCTACCGCATGGCGCATACCGCATCACCTTTTTAAAAAGTCATTGATAATACTGCGAATTATTCTCTTAGTATTACAACAATTGAACTTTATTCAATTCTTGTTCTTCCTTTTGACTCTCCAATTAATGTTAGTATTGCCTTCGTCGATGTGTGAATTTTCATTTACTTAGCGGCCGAATTGCTCGAACTTATCTATCATCAGTTTTACCTAACATTTCGAATAAAAAAGATTTTTTCCTCAAGGGAATACATAATCTGCTCATGTGCTGTCGTCTGGCTTAATTTCAAGGCGAAATTCATTATGTTCATAGAATAAAATTTATTTTTATGTAGTTGCTGTGATTTAGCTTTTATGATAAGAGCAAGCTATAACCTTGTTTGTCATCACTATTTAGTGAATGATATAAATTTAAACTTCTAATGCTATGAAATTTGGTGAAATGTGTTTCTAATTGATATTTTTCAGTAGCAGAGGTTGTTGACTTCATCATGGTTGACTGCTCATGTATCAGAAATATTGGATATCTCAATGTGAAGGTTCATTACTTTTTATTCAATGCAGGTAAATGATTGAATTTCTAAAAAATATATTTTATGCATTAATTCACTTATTCTGTACTAGTAATACCCAAACAGCTTTGCCCATAGTAGAAAATTAAAAGGTCATTTGATTCGCCTGTACAGTTGGCTCTCTGTTTAACGACTTTCAAGGGACCACAAAAAACATCCTTAAGTAGAAAGTGTCCTTAAATAGAATACTTTTAACACTATTGTGGATCATCTGGTACCGGGGAAGAGCAATCGTTAAATAGAGCGTCGTTAAACAGAGAGCCAACTGTTACAAATAATGGAGGATGAATTTCTTGTCAATTTGCTATGTTCTTTTGCTCGCATGTCACGATTCCACGTTATGTTAACTTGGAAATTTACTCATCCATGTTATGATAATTTCCTCGGTAAAATGTTCTTAAAATTGGAATAGAGAAAGAACAAAATCGAATTTTCAAAAAATCGCTTTGAGGGGCACACCCTATGCTACAAACTAATTTTGTGCCAAATTTCATGAAAATCGGCTGAACAGTCTAGGTGCGTCACAGAGATCCAGGCAGAGAGACTTTTAGCTTTATTATTAGTAAAGAAAACATCATGTGGAAGGCTGGCCTCTCGTCTTGAATTTTTCCAGGAGGGAGAGTAGTAAAAACGGTTCATACTCCTTGAAAGTTTTATCAGAAAACAATAAAAACTTGTCCCACTAAAATCTAAGTACAGTTGAACGTGCTTATAACAAGCCCTGTTTTAATGAAAACTTGGATTTAGCGAGGAAATCAAAAAGATTTTGTTTGTACTATGTTAAGTGTATGGGAACATAACTCTCTTTTAACCAGCAAACCCCGTTTAAAGCAAGAAATTATTTTGTGACTCATAAATTTTTATGTTGATTTCCACTTCAGAAAAGATTATTCTATTTTTAGAAAAACTTCATTAATATTTTAAATTTAAACTGAAAGTTAGAGGTAAGATATGAATCCTGAGAATGCCGGGACAGGGCGGCCTTTTTCTGAAATTTGTGGAATAGAGATGCATTCAAAAATTATATATATTTATCGAAGCGAATATCATTATTTCCAAGATATACTTCTGAAGATATTGTAGCTCAAAGTCAAGCTAATGCAAATAAAAAAAAAAAAAAAAAAAGAAAGCAACCGCAAAAACGAAAAATGTGAAGAATTTGAAGTTGAACAGTTCTCAACTTATTCAATGGCTTCTTAAGTGCAGAAGAATATCAAACTATTTTGAAGCCACGGATGCAAATGACAATGTTTTTCGGGTCACACGTACCTCAAAAACAGTAACAAGAAAGAGACAATGAAGACAGTTAAAAGCACAAGTAACCAACTTCTTTGGTACTATGCAAAAAAAAAAATAAAAAAGCAAGTATGAAAAATTTTTAGATAATGAACTATGGTCTGACTGCAACTACTGTCTGTTCTCGAACTCCGCGACTAGCAGGGTTGGCTTTTTGCCGGCAGAAACTGGTTTTTGCCCTGCCAGTGGCAGAAACTGGTTATAACCGGTAAAAACCGGCAGAAACTGGCAAAAACTAGAAAACTTTTTTAATAGCTCTAGTAATTACTTAATGACAGGCAATTAAGTAAAATAAAAAATATAACTCCATTTTGTCATTGTAAAAACTTAATATAATAGTTATTTAATAATTAGTGTAAAAATATGTTAAATAACAAGACTGACATTTCCAAAGCAAAGTAAAATTTATCATAGTTGAAATTGCTATGTGTTAAAAATTTTAGCCTTGTAATTTTGTAAGTAACAAATTTTTCAGTTTGTTGTTTATAATTATTTTGTTTGCACTTAATATAAAGTGTAATATATATATATCAAATATTTAAATAAATATATACAGATTTGTTTTATTTCATTAAACTCTAAAATTCAAGAACTTGTCATTCTACACTTAATATAACTGAATAAAGCTATTCTGAAAGAGCTTAATCAAGCAGTTACTGATAATCATTTACTCGCCTATATGCTCCATCTAAAGTAGTTGGGAGTAAATTTATCATGTAATCAAGAAGAAAGTGCCCAAACTTTACTCACAAATATTAACCCTGATTATGTACCTTATACCATTGCTTTACAAAACAAATGGCACCCTTTTCCCAAAACCTATTTTTCCAATCACATTGTAACAATATCCAAATACCGCATGGTGATCCAGTTTGAAAAAATGTGCTATAGATAAAAGTTTTGTGAATTTTGCTCATTCTTTGAGGATAATGCCTACTAGTTCTGTTGTCATTGAAAGAATCTTCTCAAATTACTCCTTTGTGCACAACAAATTGGGAAATTGGTTAGGTTTAGAAACAGCGTCAAAACTTTTATTTTGTTACAGGCTGCTGCAGTGTGAAAACAATGTAAAATTTGATTTTGAATGGTGATAGTGTTGTAAATAAATTGTATTTGGGTTAATATTTAGGGTTAATTATTTTTCTTATACATTTTCTATTGTATGTCAGGAATTGCATTTATGTCATTTTTTGAGTTTCTGCCATAAATGTGGCAGAAAGGGGTTTTTGCCATGCCGGTTTTAAACGGTTTCTACCATTGTTTTTTACTGCCTCGGCAGAAACCTGCCAACCCTGGCGACTAGCAGCTGCGAAAGGCTCCAATTGAAAAAGGGGTGACGGTTTGAGGAAGCACACTTCCCGATGCATTCAGTTTTTGCTTGCTTGTTGCTTCCTTCTTTCTATCACCCCTGTTTTGATAAAATCGGAAGAGACCTGATGCATGCGCGAATTCAAGTAAGGTTTCGCGTTAAAAGACCGCATAGTATTTTGTTGTCTGTTTGTGCACACATTTAAGCTCCAGATTTTATTTTGCAATTTTTATCCAAAAAAAAAGGCTAGGTATACACATGTGATATATTCCTCAGGGTTGGCAAAAACCCGTTTTTTTTTAAAGCCCATGGACCCAGGGTTTTTTGGGTTTTTAAAATAAAACCCAACTAAAGCTGGGTTTTTAAAAAGAAATGTGGGCTTTTTTGTCTTTTTTTAAGGGAAATGTGGGGTACATGTAGCATATTGTAGTGTAAGTATGTAGACAAAGGGCAAAAATTGTTTTGGGGTAAAAAAAGCTGGAAAACTAGTTAAAATTCAGCGCTTTCTGCAGAACAGTATAAAAGACAACAAAACCAAGAATGGTGAAGTTTCATATTTTTTGTTTCCATGATTATCAACAGTTAAAGCAAAGTTACTTCTCGAGTGATAAAATCTATTGTTCGTTTTTTGTTAATTTTTTTTTTTTTTTGCATTTTACTTTATTGTATTTTATTTTGTTATGCAAAACTACTGTAGAACCTCAAGTAGTTTAAATCCTTTTTTACTGAGTTCCAGCTTAATCAAGACATTTCTCTGAATTTTATGATGCTTGGTTTTTCTATTTCTGTGTACAGAGTAAACAAATATTAAACTTTTTCGTAAGAGAATGAAAATACCGTACATCCTATTCTGTTTTCTGTCCGACAATTTGTAAACCTGTTAATTAAAAAAAAATATACCTTGTTTATTCGAGATTTGTGAGGTGTTGGTTTGTAGAAAATAATGCACATGAAAACCTTCGGCTAGAGTAGTTTACTCTGTACAATCTATAAATATTGAGAAAATCACACGTTACAGGAGTTAGTCAAGATAATTTGAGTTATTTATTGACCAGTTAAATATATTTCTTTAAAATATTTTTAATGCTGTTAAAGTTCAAAATTCATTTTTTATGTCCATTGTCTGTGGTGAAGACCAAATAAAAAAGTTTAAATTGTAAAAGTATTTAAATTAATTATTTTTTTTAAAAATTTCTCTGAAAATTTTAAAAAACCCAAAAGTGGGCTAAATAATGGGTTTTTTCCAATAAAACCCATTGGGTCCAACCCAATTGGATCCAATCCGACCAACCCTGATACCCCCATTTGGCAACATCCGATTTTTTGCACAAAATAGAAATATTTTTCTCGCCAATGAGGTGATAATTTTTCAAGCATGGCATCCTTGGCAAAACTAACCTGTGTTTGGCAACTCGAAGGCAATCTTAGATCTGTTCAAACTTGTTTACTTGGGTTGTTTACTCGGTTTCACGCAGCAGAGATACGTGTTGTTTCGTGCAATAAACCTTACAGGAAAGCTGATTTTGTGTTAGTTTAAATTCAGTAGTTGTGTTTTGAAGTAAAAACATTAGAAAATGCCAGTTTCTTTAAACTTGAACATCAATTAAAAGTTAACTCCAACGTGGTGTGTATCTGTAACGTGCCATTTTCATATGATGCATTGTTTTAGACTGAGTGTGAGGATTGATACCATAAAAAGGTAAGTTCTTTATTTCAGAATTAAAAAAAAAAACTCTCACTTCCAAAATTCTTTACAAATCCTTGAGGGGTTCTTGTAGTTTTTAACTTTATTTTTACTGTGTGTAAATTAATTTTACAAAAATAGTACGGTTATTTTGTTCTAAAAGTTAATTCTTATCGATACCACGAATTGTTTAGACATTCTATTAACATGCCTCCTTTAGGTACTGAATTTCTGAAAATAAGTTGAGTCCAACATTTTATAAAAATATAAAGGTGTTATTTTATGTAAAATATAATAGGTATTTTGAAAGCATGTCTGGATAGCAAATAAATGTATGGTATTTTTGTATTGTTTATGTTTAGGATGTTCTGTTGAGACATTTCTACTTTTCATACATCGAAATTTGAGTAACTAAGCGCTTTTTTGGTTGAAATAGTTATTGATTTTGCGGATGTGTTCCGCTTTAAACATCACAATTTGAATCGCTTTGCTGTTTTTCAGCAGAGTATGAGAAAAGTTTTTGTTCGATGAAATGCATGTTGGAAAATAGCTTTTATTTCTATTGGTACATATTTCATTGGTGAGCTGTTATAGTAATTTGTCAATTTAAGCATTTTAAATACTTTCTAGTAATTGTTCTTTGTGTACAAAAACTTTCTAGTTTCTGGTATTTTTGAAGCGTATATTCGTGATGTTTTTTGTTGTGGTTTTATGTTGTTTTTATACATATTTTGTTCTGAAGTGCTTTGATCATGTTTTTTTATGATTTTTTCCTGTTGGCACTAAAAAAGCATTGCTAAGAACGATGTATGACATATGTCGTCATACATCATTTTCTTGGCGATGCTTTTCTTGGCGGCAATAGGAAAAGTCGCCAAGGGTGGGGTATATCACATCTTTTCCAAGGATTATTAAGAAAATAATGGATTTAAACAAAAAATATATTGTTTTTCCATTTGATGAACCATTCTGCTAATTATACCTTGTTTTTTAAACTTTAGGAGCACAATACTGCCATGGGCAGGTAAAGGGCAGTAACTGGAAATTTTTCTTTTTTTTTCTTTTGTATTTTTGTCATCTATTGTACATTAGCTTTATTGTACAAGCTTGCTTATTTGGTTTCCACTGTAAAAAAGGCACAAAAAAGATGTCTGATTCCAACACTTCCCTATAGTTAGATTGTGTCCAACACACATTTCTTCAAAACTCATTTCTGCAGATACTGCTGTTTACCTGCACAGTGCACAAGGCAGAATACTTTCCTTTTCCTCATTTCGTAAAAATATCCATATAATGTAGTTACCAGTCTTATATGTGTCAAACCTTTTCTCAGTGCCCTACCTTTCAGCATTCTGACTTAAGATTGCTCTAATGTTTTCATTGAAAAGAGAAAATCCCTGAATAAAGTGATTACTAGCAACAGTACTGGCTTCTAAATCAAAAGTATCTATTGGCTATAGGATACAAACTATAAATTTTAATTTTCAGGTACTTCAAGACTCAAATTAAAAAAAAAAAAAAATTAAAAACTAGAGTAACACTAGAGTTACTCTAGTGTTTTCATCAATTTTCTTTAGTCTCCTTCAAAGTGTTCACCATTAGAAGCAATACACTTGATATTTTTTTTCCCACCGTTCAAAGCTCCTCTGGAGTTCTTCAACTTTGATCACATTCAGTGCCCGGTGCGAAGCAGTTTTGACAGCCTCTACACCATCAAAGCACTTCACTTTCAGAACTATTTTCATTCTAGGGAACAGAAAAAGATCACAAGAGCCTAGGTCTGGCGAATACGAATTGTGTTATAATCGAGGAACAACTAGCCACCCCTGAGAGGCCAAGTAGCAGTTAATAGTGAAGGCCAAATAGTTCCTTGTTCAGCAATTTTTGTCCTGAGTGTCCGGGAGTGTTATCATGGTGAAGGAACCATTCACCTGATCGCCCGCACGAGTTCCAACTCACTCCTGTTTCTCCTGGAGTTTTGTCAATCGTAAAACGACGATTCTCGTTGATTTTTTGGTGAATTTTTTCATCATTTCGAGACGCTGAAGGGCGCTTAAAAGCAGCATGATCTTCAGCACTCATCTCACCATGTTTAAATTGCCCAAACCACTAAAAAACTTTTGTATGGCTCATAGCATCGTTTTTGAAAGCTTGTTGATTCATTGGGTAAGCTATTCTGTTGCCAACTTTTCAAGCATGAAGCAAAATTTCAAGCGAACTCTTTGTTATTTTAACTCTGCCATGAAGAGTTCGCAGGCAGAAAGCAATAGGTAACACTTGAGAAAACACTATGATCAGACATTCAGGGTTACTATTCTTGAAGAAACAATTTGATGAGCATCTGTGGTGATTTTGAGGAGCAATTTAAAATCATGCGGAGCAGTTTAGTATTTTGTATAAAAATTAAAAAACTGAAACCACTAATCTAAAATTGTTTTATAGTTTTAATAAATCTTTTGAAGCATGATTTTAAATATAGCTATTTTTAAATTAATAGAACAGCTTTAAACACTATTTCAATCTTTGAGTAAGGGCATCTTAAATTTCCCATATTTACGTGTTTGTTATGATAAAATAGCAAAATTTAAGCTAGAAAACTTTCGGCCAGGAAATGTGGAGCAAATGAACTTCTTTGCAGAACCACAGAGTTTCGCCATTTTTGCATAGCAGTTGGCAACCCTGGACGTTATCAACTACACTGATACCACTTGCACAGCTGTTTTATGAAGCCTCTACTTGAGTTATCTAGCTGGAGAACATTCCAATACATCTTGAGATCGGCTGCGTGCCATTAGTCCGGTTTCTTTTGGGTCCCCCACTCGTACACATATAGGCAGGGTTGGTTGGGGTAAGTGGGACCCCTTTTGAGAATAGTTTTTGAAACCTTATACAAATGTTTTGAAACAAAAAAAAATTAAACTTATCTTATTTTATCTTAAACATTATTAATGAACAAAAATTCATCATTTTTTTTCTAAAATAATGCTTTAAATATTCATAACGATTATATTTTTAAAAAAATTGGATAGGTGCCCCACTTACCCCATAGCAAGGGGTAAGTGAGTCACTCCCCTTTTATTTAAATTTAAATGAAGCATATATATATGTATGTATATATATATATATATATATATATATATATATATATATATATATATATATATATATATATATATATATATATATATATATATATATAAAATTAAGCAAACAAAATTACAAATTATAAATAACAAATGATGATAAAAAGGAAAAATGCAAACAGCTATTAAGTAGGAATAGAAAAAGAGTGAATCCAGAGCTCATCAGCCGTGGAGGATTCATTAATTATGGTCAAAAGACCAAAATTTTTTAACTATAAACTAGAAGAGAATGTTTAAGCTCCAGTACATGTAATATAGAGTAACAATGGGCAAACGCACCACTTGCTAAGCTAAAAACAATAAACTAGAGCTAAAACTAAAAGCAGGGGGTTTCGCCTCGACTAATTAGGAAAACAAGTTCCGATAATTAGCCTTCCACGGGACAGTACCTGCCAATAACAAAATTGTCTTACCTTGAAATCCGCGTAAACATATCCTGTCCGTTGTTCAGCCTGATAAAAAAGCCTATGCATTCGTCAACAAAACATTAAAAATATAAAAAACATGTCCGGAAATCAGTCCAAAGACGTACCAGGTTGCCTGTTTCGCACGTGTAAAACTTATCCACTACGGTGATTCATAAAAAAATGGTTTGTCACGGTTGTATCATACATTTACACAGTTAAACAGTTTCAAAAGAAGTGAAATGTTCATCGAAGGCTATACTTAAGCAGATGTTTTCAACTAGATTTTTAGGGAAGTTATTATGAAAAAGTAAGTTTTTGAGTACCGAAATTTCTTGCTTAAATGCAGAAATGGTGTTGCAAATTCTTTTAATTCTGATAGCTTGCGAAACAATAATGCCAATAAAAATCTTTTTACTTAGGCAGGAGGAGAAATCTTGTAAACTGTTAACTGAAATTGAATTCACGTCTTTTATCATAGATTGTAGTGGAACAATTTGAGTCAATTTGTATGTTGATATCCAAGAAATTAAAGCTATTATGATTAGAATTGGTCTTTTTGAGCATTAGTGAACTATGATAAATAGTTTTGCTGAGTTCAGAAAAATTAGGAAAATTTATACACAAAAGGTCATCAATGTATCTGCAACAAAGAGGTGTAGAGGAAGGATTGTCAATTAAATATTTTCGTTCATAATATAAAAGAAAAAGGTTGGCTATCCCACTCGTTGAACTTTTTTCCTCTGTTTCAGAACTTTTTAATTCAGTCAAGGATTCCCTTGATTTTAATGATTTGTTTTTTCTTGGTCTTTTTAAATTTTGTATTTTCAATAATTTTTTCAAAAATGGTAATTCATATTTTCTTCAAATTAATGGCATAGCAATGGGAGCTAATTTTAGCTCTACATTAGCCAACCTTTTTCTTTTATATTATGAACGAAAATATTTAATTGACAATCCTTCCTCTACACCTCTTTGTTGCAGATACATTGATGACCTTTTGTGTATAAATTTTCCTAATTTTTCTGAACTCAGCAAAACTATTTATCATAGTTCACTAATGCTCAAAAAGACCAATTCTAATCATAATAGCTTTAATTTCTTGGATATCAACATACAAATTGACTCAAATTGTTCCACTACAATCTATGATAAAAGACGTGAATTCAATTTCAGTTAACAGTTTACAAGATTTCTCCTCCTGCCTAAGTAAAAAGATTTTTATTGGCATTATTGTTTCGCAAGCTATCAGAATTAAAAGAATTTGCAACACCATTTCTGCATTTAAGCAAGAAATTTCGGTACTCAAAAACTTACTTTTTCATAATAACTTCCCTAAAAATCTAGTTGAAAACATCTGCTTAAGTATAGCCTTCGATGAACATTTCACTTCTTTTGAAACTGTTTAACTGTGTAAATGTATGATACAACCGTGACAAACCATTTTTTTATGAATCACCGTAGTGGATAAGTTTTACACGTGCGAAACAGGCGACCTGGTACGTCTTTGGACTGATTTCCGGACATGTTTTTTATATTTTTAATGTTTTGTTGACGAATGGATAGGCTTTTTTATCAGGCTGAACAACGGACAGGATATGTTTACGCGGATTTCAAGGTAAGACAATTTTGTTATTGGCAGGTACTGTCCCGTGGAAGGCTAATTATCGGAACTTGTTTTCCTAATTAGTCGAGGCGAAACCCCCTGCTTTTAGTTTTAGCTCTAGTTTATTGTTTTTAGCTTAGCAAGTGGTGCGTTTGCCCATTGTTACTCTATATTACATGTACTGGAGCTTAAACATTCTCTTCTAGTTTATAGTTAAAAAATTTTGGTCTTTTGACCATAATTAATGAATCCTCCACGGCTGATGAGCTCTGGATTCACTCTTTTTCTATTCCTACTTAATAGCTGTTTGCATTTTTCCTTTTTATCATCATTTGTTATTTATAATTTGTTTAATATTTGTAATTTTGTTTGCTTAATTTTATATTTACTTGGCTTTTTAGTTTTGCTTGTTGCGCATCTATGGGCTCTTGGTGTGGTCTTTTCAATATTTTTCACTTTTATTATTATTTTATATATATATATATATATATATATATATATATATATATATATAAAAGGGTTTAGCAGTCTTGCATAATATAGACGAACGGCATTCGCAGAAAATTTTTGGCTCTGCAGAAATTTTTTTCAAACTGCTAATGTTAATTTAAAAAAAAAATATATATATATTAAGGGATTTAAAAAAAAAAACAGTTTACTTCTGTTGAAATCTTTTAAAGCACATGTGTGAAAAAAAATGGTTTTGGTTGGTTTCAGTTGGTGAAAAAAGCAAACTATATGTTATTGTAAAAAAAATTAAATTATTTAAAGCACTTTTTTTTTGCCTCTCATATTTGAATATAAAATTAATTTGTTATTCAAGGGTGAGTTAGGCAAAATAATACTTGCAGAAAATTTTCCAGCTAGAATTTGTGTTCGCAGAAAGCTTTTCATTTTATCCAAGTCTGGCAAGAGCCTGGCTTGCTCCTGTTAAATCTGGCACTGGCTCTAGTAATTATATAAGCTACTGTTTTAGCTAAAAAATTTTAATTAAATTGATTTATTGTGAAAAATACAAAATATTTTTTCATTCAAAATATTGCATTTAGTTGTTTTATGTTAACAATACTTATACTTAATTCATATATATTTTTTTTAAATTTCAGCTTTGGCTTGTGTTATTCCATATTTCCCTGTATATGCCATGGAGATTGGAATATCTGCTGCTGCAGTGGGTGTTATATACTCCATCATTCCTGTTGTAACAATGCTAGCAAAACCTCTTTTTGGAGCAGTTGCTGATCAGTTTAATAATCTGAAAGCTTTAATGCTCATATTTTTAGGAATAATTGTGTTGTCTTCTGTACTAGTTATGTCCATACCTAGGAAACAAACTCCCATTAGTAGTGAAGTACTCTGTACTGCAACTGGAACAAATCTACATTTTAAAGTAAAAGCAAGTCAGGACTGCAAGTCTGCTGCATTAGATTCTAAAACTATTAAGTGCTATTTATATTGTACTGAATGTATCGCTGCTCGTAAGAATGGAACTCCTTCTTTTAATTCAACACCAGAGAATTGTGTGAAAAAGATAATGCAACCTGCTGAAGTTATTGTTCATCTTCAGAAGAAAAATGACTCCATGCAAAACTTTAATGTGAAAGATATGACTCATGATCAGAAAAAGATGAATACTATTTGTTTTGTCAATCAATCATACAGTTGCACCTCAATTTGTGAGCCTGCTCTCCAAGAATGTTTCACCGGAAAGCAGGAACCAGAATATAGTAGTGATCAGTTTTGGCTGTTTTTAATCTTTACGACCTTGTGTGTCAGTTTATGTGGTGTCACTACTTCATTCTCTGATGCAATCTGTTTCAATGAGTTAGGAGAGAATGGGCATCTCTATGGGAAACTAAGGCTTTGGGGTACTATTGGTTGGGGTCTGTTATCTCCAGTGGCTGGTTTCTTCAATGATTTTGTTACTGGTGACTCATTTCTAAAAGCGTATCAACCTGGAGCCCTCGTGCATGTTATGCTCATCATATACGATGTTTGTTTGGCTCGAAAATTGATGACTAAAAATTTAAAGTGCTCACAGAATATTTTCAAGGATATTGGAAGTATTATTCGTCGATTCAAAATGATTGCATTCGTTTTGTCAGTTTCAATGATTGGTGCTTTTACTGCCCTTATGTGGTCTTATTTATTCTGGCATTTAACTTCCTTAAAAGGGAATAAAATTTTGCTGGGACTTGTTCCTGCTGTCCAGTGCTTTGCTGGGGAATTGCCGTTTTTCTTTTTTTCGGGTGTCCTAATCAGGAATTTGGGGCATTTCAATATTTTAACTGTTAATTTTATTGGTTTTGGCTTAAGGTTTGTTGCTTACTCTTACCTCAAAAATCCATGGTTTGTTCTTCCCATTGAATTGATTCAAGGGCCAACCTATGGCTTATTTTATGCCACAATGGCTTCCTTTGCTCATGTTGCTGCATTACCTGGGACTGAAGTTACTGTTCAAGGCTTAGTTGGAAGTGCTTTTGAGCTTGGTAAGTAAAATAAATATCATCCTACAATAAGATAAATAAATACCTTTGTGCTGAACAGTAAAGTAAGAAAAACAACGTTAAAAAAAGCACAAATTTGCCAATTACAGCAGACATGTGTTTTGGCGTTACAGGGAACGCCTTTTTCAATGCAAAAAGTAATGAGCTTATGGATGAAAAGACATCCGACAAAAGGATGTCTTTTCATCCTTTTCATCATAAGCTCATTACATTTTGCATTGAAAAAGGCGTTCCCTGTAACGCTGAAACACGTGTCTGCTGTAATTGGCAAATTTGTGCTTTTTTTAATGTTGTTTTTCTTACTTTATCATCCTACAATGTTTCTGAAAAATATATTGATAGCTTAAAAAAGTGTATGCAGTTTGCTGTATTTGCCTTTCACGCATTTATCTTCATTCCAAAAAAAAAAAAAAAAATGGAGAGATTAATTTTTAAAAACTGCAAACTAAAGTTTGACTTGCAAAATTACAACCAATAAAATCAACAAGCATAAATAAGAATTAAACAACAAAAAATGAATACCCATCTAACTTGCTGACTTTTGGTTTAAATATTACAGCATTATTTTTCCTTTTGGTGAAAGCATAATATATTTTGAAAATGCGAGAGAAAGTTTGTACATAATTCAGTGAAGTATGTAGCATGGGTGTCACCCCCCCCCCCTCTTCATGCACACAACCAAAAATAAATAAATAAATAAAAAATTAATAAAAATTAAAAGAAAAAAAACTTTTCAATATTGTATGTAAGTATGAAATTCATACAGTTTTTAGAAGCAACATATTTTAGTTATGTGGTATCACAAAAGTTTAAGTTAACATATATAGAAAAAGAAAAAAACTACGAACACCTTTTGTGTAAAATTTTCCAAAAAGTATTTGTACACTTACAATTTTTAATGAAATATGCCCCTATCCATTGGTTAAAATTATTATTTTCAAATAGGTATTTAATTATAAGATCTATGATCTATTATTTTCAAAACTACATGAAATTTTTTAATAACATAATAAAACTTAATTTTTAAGAAATAAATAATCAAAAAGTACCAGAATCTCACAAAAGTCAGGGTTTATACACTTGTGGTTAAAAAAAAAAATCCCTGACTTTTCCAGGTTGTTTTTTAGAAAATTCCAGGTTACTCGCTTCATTAAAAATTTAAGTTTAACTAGCATTAGTTTCAAAAAAAATTAAAATTGTTTAAAGTAACAATGCAGAAGAATTAAAACTTCTTCCCTTAAATTTAAAAAAAAAAAAACCTTGGATTTTCTTTTTTTTTCTCTCTCAAAATTTTAAGTTTTTTAAAACATTTTGTTCAAAATCGTTTTTATTTGTTTACTACTTGTTGAAAACAGAGTACTTACAGCTTATTTTAGCGTTTCTTTGATGTCATGTTCATGTCGTAATATTATAGCATTTTGCTGTAGTCTGGTAGCATCTTTTAGCATCCGCTTTTGGTTTACAATACTTCTTTTTATTTTATAACACAAAACATATTGAGCAAAATGCAAAGCTAAATTTCAGTATAAAAATGATTAACTTGTTGCATCGATCGGCATACCATATAATGCATAATAACAAAAACTAACATCTGCTGATCAGAGGCCAATAATCTTTTTTTCTTTCTTTCGCATATTAAAGGATGCTTACATTAAAATTTCAATTTTTCTTTTCCAGAAAGTAATAGTTAATTTTCAAAAATTCATAACTTTTTGCACATTTTATGTTATTTTCAATAGTTTACATTGATATAAACATCAAATTCTGTTTTTGAAAGTTTACGTCGACTTTCATCGTGCAAACGACCAAATATGGCGACTAAGTGAAAAATTTAAGATAATAAGTAGATTTTTGAATTTGTAGCATAAAAATAGCTATAAATAATTAATAATCATTAAAAAAACTGCAGTTCAAACAAAAAAGTCAATATTTAGCACATAATTGTCTAAATCAATTAGAACAAAAAACTGTTCTGAAGATTAAATTTTGCATTTTTCCAGAAAATGACTACGAATTATTTGAAAAAGGGCACATTTTGTGCTGTTTTCAATAGTTTGCATTGTAATTAACATCCAATGCAGTCTTTGCAAACTTAGGCACTTAAAAAGTCTTGTGTACTTCCATCTTGGGAGTGACCAAATATGGCAGCTATGCCCAAAAATAAGAAATAATATTTTGAATTTGTCCCATGAAGACAATTAAAAAATAATAAATCTTCATGAAACTACAATTCAATTTAAAAGTTTTTATCACATTTGTGTCTATGGCAATGAGGATAAAATTAAGTTTTAGGAACAAAATTTTTCATTTCTCAAGAAAATTATTTAAAATAATAATGATGAAAAAAAAAAAAATTGCAGATCATTTTGTGTTATTTTCATTAGTTTGCAACTAAAGAAAACATCTGCTTTGTTTTTGGAAACTTAGGCATTTTAGGATCGTGTCTACTTCTATCTTGTGAATGACCAAAAATTACAAATACGTTTCACATGTAACTGGATGTGTAACTGGAATGACTTTCCGATTAAAAAAAATTGATTTTCCCTGATCGACCCTCCCCTCTTCAGGTTGTGCTTCCAAAGCAGTAAATTGTCTTCTTCCCTGTTGAGTTAGTACATAATTTCGTTCACCCGAGGAATTTTTTCCTTGGGAAGTAATGAGGATCAAAAATGGCAGCTGTGGAAGTTTTTTAGGTCGCCACTTTTTTTATTGGGAGGCACATTTGGAAAATTTCCGGACTTTTCCCTGACATTTTTGACTATGTCATTTCCCCTGACAATTCCAGGTTTTCCCAGTTTTCTGGGAGCGTACAAACCCTGAAAGTCTTCTTACACTTTGAAAAAATATCAAAAAATTAGTAAATAATCTAACTTTTTACTAAGTTATTATTTAGTAGAATATCATGCAGTATCAACAACTGCTTTTAAATGTCTGCGATTAGATTTCATTGTTTTTACTTCCTTGTGCAATTTCTGAGTAAGGGTTCAACCGCACTTTGAGTGTTGTTGTTTCTAGTTCGCTTTTCGTTTCAATGCTGTACTTTTTGTAATCTAGCCTTCAGACTTTGGGTATGTTACATTAAGTTTAAATCTAAAAAAAAATTAAGGTTGAGGATATATTTCTAAGTTTAGGGACAATTTTTGTGGCACCAGAAGCAAACGTTGAATTCAATTCTTTGGGCTTCCTATCGTAACCTTGATAAAAAACACAGTTGTTTCAAAAAACCAAATTTTGGGCAAATAGTTTAAAATTGTTTTTTTAAATATTTAAATGAACAGCATTATTCATTTTTCATCAAAAAAAAATACAAATTACCAAGTCCTAATGCTGATATGTACCCTCATACCCCTCACACAAGAACAGCTTCACCGTCTTGATTAACTGATCCAACTAAGTTCTTTTGATTAAATTCTTCATTTTTTCTCCTCTTTGCAATTTAACCAAAAATGTTAAAATTTATTTTCATTTCTAAGTAAGACCATTATTCCCAAACTTTTTGAGCTCTTTTACCATTGATTTTGTGACGAAAAATGTAAGCTTTCTGTTTTTTGCACGAACAGGAAAATTTCTGCAGGAAGATGCCCCATCTAATCCATCTAATCAGATAGCTTTGCGAACAATTTTAGGTGAAAATTAAACGGGAAATTTTTCACTAAATTCTACCGAAACTTTTACAGCACTCAAATGTATTTTTTTATAATTCTTTTTATCTGTAAATCTCCGATTTACTAGTAAATTTTAATGTTTCGGTTTTGATTTCATGGATATCAACCGGTTTACTCTCGCTATTAACACACAAATGCGTTCTTTTCACAATTTATCATGGATTTAGTAATTTTTTGCTGTTATTTCAATTTAAATCTGAGAGAGGCGATTAATACTGTTATGCATAAATGCTCAATAATTATTTAAAAATAATTTTAGATCAACTACTACTATTTGATTTGACAAGTGCCAATATAAAATAATAAGTTCATCATATTTTTAAATATTTATTTCCATCATCTCAATAGTGGAATATTCAACTGCATGTTGACAGATTATTCAAAAGGCAAAGCTACTAACAAAAGCAATGTTTCCACATTTTGAAACATTGAACAAATATTTTTGAAACCCATTCTGTAGAGACTTTCCTTTCACTTTTTTCCCGGGGTACTGAATATTTTCAGAGATACTTAATATTTTGCTCATTTATGCTGTATTGTTTTTTGATCACATCCAGAGGAATTAGTATCCCCACAAGCAATTTTATGCCCCCCCCCCAATTCTGACTGTTCCAAACCTGTCTTAATATAATAAAAAGTAAGGAAAGTATCTGCATATTTACAGGGGGTGTATCCCACTCCCAACATTTTTGGTTGAATTTTGAGAAAAATAATTTAAATTCTTTTTTATCAAGAAACATTGTTTAGAATATAACTTGAAGTTTTTACAGCTATAATGCAAGTTATTTGCTTGAAAGCAGACCCTAAAATACACTAATATGCAGTTGATTAGTGACCAGTGCAGGAGAAGTATGTCTGTGCTACGCTACGTATTAAAAACAAGAATACAATTTGTATCCATTAAAAAAAAAAAGATAATGAATTGGTAATGATGTTCATGTTTTTATATGCTTAATTTGTTGTAATCTGGTAATCATTTATTCCATTAGTTTTCACAACAAATTAATGCCTGATGACCTATTTCGTACTGAATACTTTTTGTTTTTCTGATAATAAGCATATTCTAATGATGTTTAACAAGTTATTTTCCTTAGCATTTTTGTATGTCAATCCAAACAAGAATTTTTACCATGTGAAATAAATTACTTGCGTTGCCAAATTCATTTGTTAAATATTTGCATTTAAATTTTAGGAATGGCTGTTGGAAATATTTTGAGTGGCATTGCCATGCAAAGCAAAGGAGGAAGTTTTACTTTTTTCTGGGCTGGAATAATTTCGTTTTCCTACTGTATTTTTCACGCTATTTTAAGTTTCATCGTAAGATATATTGACAAAAAAGGTAATATATTTTGATTTTTTTCTTTTCATTACTTTGAAATTGTATCAAAATTTTTTTCTTAATTCATTTTATTTACCAAGACAAAAATGTTTTACGAAGTTAATGTGCACAAATATTTTGCATATTTAATTGAAATTAATTTAGTTATCTTATCCGTCATATGGGCACAGCAAACTTAAATTTTTGGGAAAAGGAATTCTCCAATTTAACAGAAAGATAAAACAAGCATGCACTCATACCTGCATCTAACAAGAAGAGACATTAAGCATCATTAAATAAAGGAAAAAATAAATCAAAAATTATATCTTTAGTTGGTTGAAAAACATTAATATAAAAAGGTAATTTAATATTACTAATAAATAATTATAAATAACAAAGTAAGTCACTTCTGAATGTCAGCAGACTATGATCAGGTAGGACAAACAAAATGTTATTTATTTACTTTTTTGTTTGTTTTAAACAAAATATCAGTAAATTTTTATCATATATAATGGTATCAGAATCTTATTATTAAATAAGACTGAATTCTCGTTACAACGAACTTCATGAGACCGCAAATTTTGTTCATTTCAACGAGAATTTTGTTGTAATAAATCTTAAATAGTGTAACAGATGGGTTTTCATCCATAAGCTCATTTCTTTTGCATTGCAAAAGGCGTTCCTTGTAATGCCGAAACATGTGCCTTACAGAAATCTGCAATTTAACATTGTTATTTCTTATTTTAACTCAAAGGTAACTGATATTTCATTGTTCAGTTGAACCTCCTTGATCCGTATAAACTTTGTAGCTTTTTAAAAATTTTATGTCAGTGGTGACTAACCTTTTTCCGCCTGAGGGCTGCACCTCTTATTAAAAGCATTCTTGCGGGCCAGAACACATGTAAAATTTCAAAATATTTCATTATTTTCCAAATAAAATAGAAGAATATGGGAAAGGAAGGAAAATTTCATACCAATAATTTTTGTTTTCTCTTGAAACTTAATGCTAATTTTATTAAATGCATTTTTTCAGAAACTAATTCTTAAATATTTGGCTCCAATTTTTTGAGTTACATCCAAATAGCAAAATCCGCTTGTGTTTTAGAAATGTCTCAAGATTCATCGACTATTATCGAGAATCAATGGGCGTGTTTTGTATAAAAAAAAAGAATACTTTTGGCATATCGTCGCCTCAGAGCAACAGTAGGTTATTACTTAGTGTTATTTCTGTGAATGTCTTAGTGTTGCTCTGAGGTGACGATATGGTCGCTGATTTGCGATTTACATAAACTGAATTTGCCCATTTCCTTATCATTCTGTGCAAAAAACTTGGGGGTGCAACTGCCCCCTCTGGCTCCTCCTGTTATTTACGATCATCCGATTTGCCTTTGGTCCTAGTTAGTCCATATAAACAATGTCGCATTGTATTGGTATTCGTTAAAATGGAATTTCAGTGTATTTTTTTTTCATTCATCTCGTGAAAACATAATGTACTTTAAAAATTAAGAGCTAATAATTCTAAATAAATTGGAAATTAATATAGGAATTGATGAAGCCCTAAATAGTAATATTTGGCCCTGTCATCACAAGAAACAATTGAAAAAAAAATTGAATTCCACATTTCTGTTTAAACTTTGGTGTTATTTTAAACATAGCAAACAATCCTTTAAAAACTTAAGTTGTTTCAAATGCTAGGTAAGTTTTACTTATTAGTTTAAGAGGAGGCAGTAAGGAACTAAATTTAGCTCTATTCACAACCCTAAGAGGGAAAAACTGATGCTAGGTTAGGAAATCAAATGCTTTAATGATGTTACAGCTGCTAATTATGTATTTTAATTTTCAGAGATAAACCATTCAAGTGATTAAAGGCACATAAATGAACAAATTTTGTTTTCTTCAATTCACATTACACTCCCAGTCGCAAAAAATTTTTGAGGAGTCTGCGATGTAAATGAAACATCAAAAAATAGCCTGTGAAATAAATTGATGTTAACCCTAGAGAAGTCGCTCTTCGGTCGATTCCCTGCTCGTTGTCAGATATTTCGCTGTATCCCACCACCCCTTATTCTAATAATGGGGCACATCTGTGTAGCTGAAGGTCAGACTCTCCCCAGCCCACGCACTTAGTTTCGAGGAATTTCTTCGGTATTTCAAGGTTGCATAGCTTTTGGAAGTGTATGTTGGTCGTTTAGACGAAAAGCGCGCCATCCTAGTCAGGTGTCATTTTTTCCTCGGCACATATTTTCTTCTGCTTTCATCTCACGGATCGCTACATTTGGGAAAAGATCGAAGCGCAAGCACTAGCGTTACAAAAGGAAACACAACTTCTCTAGGGTTAAATTAATCATAAAGTCTGAATCAACCCTGAGAAATGCCTAAATGTAAGGTTTTAATGAAAATACATGCTACCTCTTGATTTTATTCTCTAAAATATGGTATGAATATTCATTAGCTGAAATGTAAGACTATATTTTCTTTAATAATTTTATGTTTTTTCCTTTTAAATTTAAAAACGTCTGGACTTTCTCAAGAATCACGTGCAATGAATTTCGAGCTGCTTCTGCTATGGAGAATACTTGAATCATACTTAATATTTTCATTGTTTTAGAATCATTGAGGGCCCAAGAAGAGGCAGCTCCCCCAGAAGAAAATGCATCATTCATGTGAAGAAGTTGTATTCAACACTTTCTACTATTTTTTGTAAAAAAAGTTTACCGTTATGAAGTGTTCAAACATATTTTTCATCAAGTTAACTTGTATGTTGTGCATGAATTTCATTTCATTTTGCTTTATTTTCAATATTTATTGCATTTTACATACTATTGATGAGTTTATCTTCTTGGATAAATTATTTTTTAGATCCTTTTTAGGCTTTTATATTGAATCTCATTTTTAGCATAAATGAAATTTAATTACAAATAATAAAAAAGTATGGACATAAATAATGTCTAATCTTTTGTTAATCATTTTAATTCTTTTTGTTATTGAAATGTAACTCTTTTTAAAATCATTTAAAATTTGAATGTTGAATAGATCTTGAATGTTTGTTAACTTGAAATAGATAATTAATGGATAACTTTCCTTTAATTATACTCAATGTGATGTGATAATTTCATATGCAAATATGTTCTTAATTGGCAGAAAATAATTTACAAGATTTAGCAATTAAGTTCATATGCTTTGTTTCAAAAATTTCCCCAGACTGACTGGGAGTTTAAACATTATTTATGTACTTAAAACCCCTCAATACTATTTGAAGGAAAGCCTATATTTGTATGAAGTAAAATTGTAAATGAAATTATTCATTATGTTTTGCAGCTGTTGTTTTAAAAAAGGACTTTTGTGACTTCTGATTTTTTGTTAAAGTGTGGTGTTTTGGTTAAGGAACTTAACCATTGTTCAGCCTTGTGATTTCAAAATAAATAAATCACCTCATCCTGAACACTTTGAATAAATTTCACATAGCTAACTTTTTTCGTCATGTAGTTTTTCTCAAATTGAAATCAAGTTAAGTAATCTAAATGTGAAAAATTTGACACAAGGTGTTTACGATTTTGCATAAGAGAGAAATGGAACAGCTGTATCTATATGCTAAAAAAAAGAAAAATATGTCTAGCTTGTCAAGTAGATGTAGCACCTTTAGACTCTTAGTGCTATCAGATAAGCTAGAGATCCTTTTTCACATTTAATTTCAGCATATAAATGCGATTGTCCAATTCTTCCTGGTTTTCCCCTTACTAAATTTCAAAATATTGTGCTAAAACATTTCACATAGATAAATTGTTATTCTAGGAGTTTTTGTTATAAATTTTTATACTAATTTGTTTGCCTAAGTGTGGTGATTAATTTCAAAAGAATCCTTTTGCCATTTATTTACCTTAAAACTTAGTTAGAACTAAATTGAAATTAAATTTCATTTACAGGTCTCTCTCTCTCCTGTGTATCTTTTTTTGGTCAGCCCCTTGTGTGAGTGTATACAAAGTGGCAGCCAAAAAACTGCAGAACTTGCAAAAATTCCCGTTTGTACCAATTTCTTGAGAAATAAGGAAACAATTATTCTGTAACTTTTGTCACATAAAAGGTATGCTTCAACTGACAAGTTTCAACAAAATTGTATCACACAAGCTTTTAGGGGACCAGCTATAAATTGAAAACAACGAAAAAGTTTTTTGATCATTATTCATCGCAAATAGCTCAAAATAATCTAAATTTCTGCAATTAGTTTACTTGCTATTTACAGTAATTTTATACATTTTCGTGAAAGTATCACTTATATTTACTAAGATATAAGCGTTTTTGTTTTAAGAATAAATTTTGCTCTCACGTTTTTGGCTCATAGCACACAGAGTTTTCTGTAATGGCTTTTCAAATTTTCAAAAAACTTGACAACATACAGGTGAATTATTATATTAAAATTTAAAATTTAAATTTTGAAGAATTGATGAAATATGAACATCTAAAGCAATTCAATTTCTCACTGCACATGCATGAAAGATAGCAATTTATAACTTAAAAAATTTCATACCAGTTCAGTTTTCCAACTTTTAAATGAATGTCAGTTGAATATCATAAAAACTTTAAAATGTATTGGCAACTTCGTGAGCCGTATTTCAATTATTCTGGGATAGGTGACAAATCATACGAGATCATTCACAGCTTTGCTACACTTGCCTACAATCGCTCAGTGTGACACTTAATAAAAACATTATTTGGGAATAATCCCTAATGATTTGTCTCTTATTTGAGAATAACTGAAGTACAGCTCATTAGGTTGCCAATATTTTTTTATATTTAACTGTTTTTCTTTTTTAATTATAAGAAGCCAAACTGTTTAACTATAAAATTTCAAAAGTTATAAATTACTTTCTTTTGTGCAAGCCCAGTGAGAAATTGATTGCTTTAAATGTTCATATTTCTTCAAATTTTAGTATATGATAATTCTCTTGTACGCTGACAGGTTTTCTGAAAGTTTGGCAAGCCATTACGGAAAACTGCGTGTCATGAGCGAAAAACATGTGAGCAAAATTAATCTTCTTTAAAGAAATGCTTATGCAGTAGAACCTCTCAATAAGGGAGACTAAGGGAACCAGATATTTTGTCCCTTAAATAGAGGTGTCCCTTATTCAAAGGTAGATGAATTGATGCATGGCGTGTAATTAGTAGTATAATATCACAGTAAACATTATTATTAACACTTAAGATTAAATACTGAAAATGTTTTATATATGCTAAATAAAAAACACTATTCAATTTTCTAAGTTTATATTATTTTATTAATTAAAATTTAATAAAAAAATTTTATAATGGCCCTTCATGGAGGTTCTACTGTATCTTCATTCATATAAAGTATACTTTCATGAAAATCTATAAAATTATTGTACATAGTAAGTAAACTAATTGCTGAAATTAACAGCTTATTCCATGCAATTTATGATGAAGGATAATCAAGCAACAGTTTGTTGCTGGTCCCCTAAATGAACGAGTATTTAATTTTTGTTGAAATTTGCTATCTGAAAAATATTTTTTATGTGACATAAGTTATAAAACAATAGGTCTCTTATTTCTCAAGGTATAATTCGTAAAAATTTAAAATTCTTCAAGTAGTGAAGTTTTTTGTTCGCCACTGTATATATATTACATTGAAAGAACAAAATTGGAGAATCCTTTTTGCGCACTTGATTCATTGGTAATATTTGGTCTTCCACCAATATCTTTGATGTGTGAATGTGGATATTCACCAGCTAATATTGACATTTAGTAGATTTCCGACTTTCATAGTAACATATACATTATCATATGTTGAAACTCAAAGTAATGTTAAGTTGAAAAGCAATTGCTGAGAATAAAAACTATTTTCGTTTTATTTTTACCCATTTTCTAGCATATTTAGTTAACTAATTTATTTAGTCATATTGTTTCAATTGTTTTTCTTTTTATTAGAATCTAAATATAAATTCTGCATTCAATGTGTGAAATGAATCTCTTAATATTATAGGTGTAGCATTTAATTTGATTTGTAAAATATGTGATGTTTTACTTCAGTTGAAGCGAAAACTTCATTTCCTAAGTTTCTTTTTGTACAAATTGAACTCTGGGAGAAAAAAACTGAAAATCGCCTACATATCGAGATGTTCATTAGATACAAAATAATAGAAATTTTGTATGCTTTTGTTTTGCTATTTCCTTTTTCAAAGTATTTCTTAAATATTTTGCTATTAAGTTCAGGCACCCGTTATATTGAAAATGATGAAAGTTGAATTAAAAATGTTCATGCAGGGATGCAGTGCATGACTTTTACATTTAATTTAAGAACTTTGATAAATCTCTTATCCAAATGGTGCTATAACAATTTAAAAATTACTCATTTGTTCTCATTTGGACGTATGAGGTAGTGAGAAACAAAGACATGTAAGTGCTAAAATTAAAAATATGGAATTAACCTGTGCAAATGATTGGAGAACCTATCTTCTATTTTGGGCCTTCCGTAGTACAAGTAGTCCTGGTAGGTACTGGTATACAGCATGATTTAAAGAAAATCAATGAAAGCCTACCTAAGACCAAAACTTTAAACACCTTTCACTTCAAACTTGAAATGTTCACTTATATCCTGTTGCTTCTCATTGCCTCATATGAATAGATTATTTCAGAAAGGGCATCGAAGAGAAGTCCTACGGAAATCCGTTGGACTTACGCCCTTTCTGAAATAATCAATTCATATGAGATATTCAAATCATTATTTAAAATATTTTATATATTGACATTTTTAAAAATTGTTTTTATGTTCTACTTAAAAGTTAATTAAAGAATATTTTTCACATCAAAGTGTATATTTTGGAACACCTCATGCAAGATAATTATGTTTTGTAAATAGGTTGCTTGTAAATATTGCATTGTAATGTAATAATAACAATTTAGTTCCTGCATACTTATTACTTTATATGTTTTGATAATACAGTAGAATCTAAATCCATCTTTCCATGTGCATCCATTTAAATCAAATGTCTTATCACATTGTTAATTTTAGTCACTTAAATTGATATTTTGAAACCAGCAGGTTCAGTTATTAATCAGTCAAAAGTCCAAGTTTTTTTTTTTTTTTTTTTTTGTAGCTTATGAATATCAATAGGCATGTTTTTCAAACATTGTATACACATACAAACAGTGAAAATGGCTTGTAATATTAGGTGTTACAAAATTAATATTCATATTTAATCTTCATTTTAAAAATCAGTTTTGATTTGACACTTATAAGTCATTGTTTAAACTATGATTTGTAATGAATTGCAAAAGGTTCCGTTTGATTGTAGCAACATTTTCGGAATCATGTCTGTAACATTGAGAAATTTTGTTTACTTACCTTTAAAAATCAAATATGATACATTATAAATAATGCACTATATACAGGAAAATGCAAGCAGGCAAAAAAGATACTTACACACAAAAAATAAAACCATAATTCCAGTCTCATTAGAAACTTAATTTTTTTTTAAATTTATAATCATTCAGTAATCATTTAACTATTTACTTTACTTGATATACTACCGCCCTTGCATATTTTAGTGATTGTTACTTTTTTTCCCCTACTTTACTCATATATATATATATATATATATATATATATATATATATATGAAGAAAAACTAAAAGTTTCATACTTTGTTGATTACAATTGAAAATTGTTGAACATTAAATTTTTAAAAAGAACAATAACAAAGAAATTTCAAAAGTTAGAGACATTTTAAAAATGTTTAGTAAAAAGAGGGGCTAACTGTTTAAGATTAATACTGAAGTGCACCTTTATAAATCTTGTGATATGTCATAGAATTTAACCATAAAAATGGAAAATCAAAATTTTGTATTCCTTTCCATTCACTGCTAGAGCTTCTGATTTATACTTTTCAAAATTTTTTTTTATAGATGTTGATTCATCCAGAATTAAAAAAAATTTTGTATGACAGATGTTGATTTTCATTCAAATCAGAGTTGATTATTCAGGGTGGCGACAGGAACTGTGAAAAAAAGTTCCCTGACTTTTCCCTGATTTCCCTGATTAAGTTCACCAAATTTCCCTGATTTACGTTACCAATGATAATGGTTTTCTTTCTTTGCTTTACTTGAAATCCATTGTATATTTGTATAAAATGCAGTATTTTAAACGTTTTAAGTTATGTAAAGGTGTTGAACTAAAGATAGATTTTAAAAAGATGTTTTTTTTTAACCGTTTTATTAAAAAAAGTAGCAAGACAATTTTTTTTTTTTGGGGGGGGGGGGGGGAGAGAATAACCTACAAAACAGTATATTAAAATTTTATACAAATGGAAAGATTATAGAAAAATATAAAAAAAAACTTTACTTCCAGAAACCACTTAGCATAAGAATTTTAAGAAACTTAAAAATTACTTTTAAAAACATGTGTATTAATGATAGAACTAAAAAGTAATAGAAATTATTTTGAACTAAGTTTTCAAACAGTATAATAATTGTTGCAAGACTAACAAGTAATAGTGAAAGAATAGAAGTAATGTAGTTATTCTTATATAACTAATTGACATATTTATGCTAAACAGATGAAACCATTTGACAACCATTCATAGGGAGCTTTTCTCTAATCAAGAAAATAGGTTTCAATGAATGAATATAGCATTTTAACAATAAAAAAATAAACATATTTACTTAAGTACACAAGTTAACTCTATTTCAAATGATTTCAGTATGTAACGAGAAAAAATCTTAGATTGCTTTTGTAACAAACAACTTTGAAATGCAAGGAAAAAACAGGAAAAAAAAGCAATTAGTTAATTTCAAAATATATAAAGGAAGAATATAACTTGGTTATAAAATTAAAGAATCACAAAAGTCTGAAGAAAAGAAAACCTTTATAATCTGCGGTGACAACGAATAGTATAACAGCAAAAAACAAAGTTTTTTTAAATTGAAAGTTCAATTTCAGAAATTAAATTAAAAACGTGAAGAAGTAATAACTTTTAAGCTTTTATAGTATTAATTCAAAAACCAAAGATTTCTTCTTGAAATCGTGATTACAGTACGCTAATTACTTCGAGACAATGGAATAAAGGCAAAGGAGCTAAGGCATACTTGAAGGCTTCCTCTTTGCCTGTCAGGTTGTTTATTTTGTAGTATTGAAAGCGTAAAAGGAAATTTCAAGCTAGGTAAAATAAACAACGTAACAGACACAAAAGCAATCTTAGGAAGTTCATCCTGTGGTTAATAAGTAAGATTCAATACTTTGACGTTGCGGAAAAAAGATGCACAAATATGCGGCAGTGTATAATCGCACCTCATTAATTTTACTTTTTTTTTGAACAGATAATTGGCGGAAAATGAGGAAGGGAATTAAGAGTACTTAATTTTGTAAAGCAAAAATTTTTTTTTTCTTCAAAAAATCAATTTTCCCTGATTTTTTGTTATTTTTTCAAAATTCCCTGATATTTCCCTGACTTTTCCCTGATTAATAAAGTTCCCTGACTTTTCCCTGATTAATAAAGTTCTCTGACTTTTCCCTGATCTGTCGCCACCCTGTTATTGTTATGAAAAAAATTTTAGTATTACTTTTATGTGATAAATGTATTTGTGATAAATTTCTTTGGCAGTAATAAATATTTTTCAAAAATATATTGTGTTGTGTATCAAATTGTAAAAGCTGTCATCTATTAAAATATTCAAAAAATCAGTTTTTAATTTGTCAGATGTGCTCATGTCAATTCTGACTATCTTTGAAAAACATGAAATGTTAGTCACCCTGTCAGTTTTACATAATCAAGTGCATATATTAAATAAAATACCACTTTGTTTTGGCAGTTGACCATATATGTTTATAACATTGTCCAGGGTTGATAAAAAGCTGTAATAAAAGAATGTTGAGGGTTAATTAGTCAGTATTTATGTAACAACCAATGCAACCCGTAGAACTCACCCATTTTGTCCACTATACAATTCTATTGTTGAGACAATAACTTTGCATAGACTATAATTTTCAACTTGTCCTATATTTTCTCTTTTGCTGAAGACTTCCGCTAGGACCTTAGCCCATGGGTGCAAGTATGGTGATGTGTTCAAGACGGAAAATATTTTCAGCCCAACACCCCCTCCCCCGCCCGCATGCGGGCTTAAGGAAAAATTTGTGTATAAATGTTGTAGATTTTAATAATGCCAGTTTTGGAATTTGTGTTTGATTTAAAATTTAATCCTTTAAATTGCAGTATTTAAGCGTTTTGGCATCATAATTCCAAAAAACCTAATATCCGGCAATAAGGGGGGGGGTCTGGGGGCTCTCCCCCAGACATTTTTCCAAATTTGAGTCCAAAAAACGCTATGGTAGGCCATTTTGATAAAGTTCCGGGAAAGGAGGGGTTCAGGGACTCTTATATCAATTATTTCAAACTGATAGTCCGAAAATCACAACATTGGGCAACCTTCAAAAAATATTAGAGAAAGAGGGGGGGGGGGAGGCGCTCTGGGCTCTCCCCGAAATTGTAGCTTTAAAAACGAAATTGTACTCCATCTTTCATAACGTTTGTACTCCCTTTTGAATGCACTATTGAAGGGATGGAGTTCAGGAACCCTCCTTCGGCAATATTTCGAAATTGAAGTTCAAAAAACGCAATTTTAGACAATGTTGGATAATGTTAGGGGTAAAAGCGTTCGGAGCTCCCCACCAATAGTTTTTTATCGATCGTAAACATTTTTATTGTAGCAATAAAATCGCTTAGGACATAAGATTTTCACTTTTGCAACATAAATCAGTTCTGATCGGAAAGTCTACCCAAGGTAGCGCCAACAAAGCACAAAAGAAGGAAAGGTGTGGGAAGGGTATGGGCGACTAATGATAATGAACTGGCACCATTCCCCCCACAGTCTTCATTTGAAAAACAATTCTTTTATAAGATACCAAGTGGTGAAATTAGCAATAAAAAAAAGCTTCAGTGAAGTAGATATATTTTTTGAACAAGGTACCCTTTCCAATATTCATTAATTAAAAAAATGTAATAGGGGAACTGAATCCTAACCCCAGGCAGGGTCCCCGAATCGCATCCCTCTTAAAACACTCAAATATAGCCTAAAGTGGCGCTTTAAATATTTCAGCATCAAAATATTTTCGCTCTGAGTTCACTACAAATGTCCTAAATTTCAATTTTTAAGGCTTCAGTTCTTTTTTTTTTTTTTGTAGGAATAGTACCCCCTTTACCTACAAACATGACTTATGACCGCCTAAAAAGTTTTCATACTTTGATTTCGGAAACTTTTTGAAAGAATTTTCCAACACCCTTCCCCTAAGTCATCCAAACATAGCCCAAAACAAAGCTCTAAAAATTTCAGAAATGGAAATATTTCGGGCTGGGGTGCGGAATACCCCCCCTCCCACCCTTCCATTGTGTTTACTAAACGCAGTGTAAGTTTTTGTTTAAGATTTATTTTTCTATTGAGAAAGCAACTCCCCTCCACACATCGCCATAGACAACCCAAAGTTTTAAGATCTCAATTTTGAAAATGTTTCGAGAAGGGCCCCTGAATTCTCTAACTCTTAACTCACTCAAAAATAGCCAAAATAACATTTCAATACTTCAGCACGGAGAAATTTTCGGGGAGAGAACCCCCCCCCCCCCGAACTCCTTCCCCTAAGTTCACTAAATTTGACTTCAATTTGAGGTTTCCACTTTTCATCACCGAGGATTTAAGAATTTAAATTATAAATTTATTGAGATAAAGGCTTCCAATTCCCTCTTCTTCAGTCTTCCTAAGATTACCTAAAGCTGAGTTTCGAATACTTCAGCTTTGAATATTTTTTGGGGAAGAGGAACCCCGAACCCAAAGACGGTCTAAAGTTGCGCTTTTAAGACTCCAGTTTCGGAATTTCGCCCAAAGAGAGCCCCCTCCCTCCCTCTTGACATTGCCAAAAACAGCCTAAAAGTTCTAAGACTTCAATTACAAACACTTTCTGGGAGAGAGTCCCAAATGCCCTTTCACTTAAGTCATTTAAGTATAGCCTCAAATAGTTTTAATACATCAGCTACAAAACATTTTCATATTAGAACACCAAAACCTTATATCATAAATTCACCAAAGATTGCCTAAATTAGTGTTTTTAAGACTCCAGTTTGATTTTTTTTAAACTTCCCCCTCCCCACTTTTACATCATTAAAGAGAGCCTAAAACTTTTTGACTTTTAAATTTTTAAGAGTTTTGCAGAGGAGAAATATCGAACCACTCCGAGCTTCAAAAATGGTTTTCAATTCATTTTCGATATTTTATGCTGGAGTCCTTGAGTAGCCCCCCCCCCTCCTCTCAGATTGTCCAAAATATAAACGTTTTAAGACCTCAGTATCGTGGGTCAATTTGCGGACTTACCCTCTTTGCAAGAGCAGCGTTTTTTTCACAAACACGTGCTGCCTTTATTTTTCTCCTTTCCTTTCTCTCCCCCTCCCCATATTTCTATTCTAGCGAGTATTAGATTCAATGACATTGGAATTTAGTGATTCCTCAAGTCTTTGTCAAAAATGCAGGAATGGTTGCTCATCGGTGTTTCCAACCAGCTTGAAAGTTTTCCTCGATTATTTCCAAAATTCCCAATTTCATTAAAGTATAAAAAATCCCTGAGTTTCCGTTTTATCTGGTATGCGGATGCCCTTTGCTGTGGCGAAAACATTTCATCTAGTCAGCAATCACTCTCATTCGGTGGTTTAGATTCAACTCTTAAGACATTTTAAGAGCGTACATAGCTTTCATAAATGCGCGTAAAGTTTGCAAAAAAAAAAAAAAAAACATGCGCAAATGAAAAAAAAAAACGAAAAGATGATCGAAAATAGCATAAGAAAAGGCTAAGTTTTCAATTAGAGCCGATTATTTCGAAAAATCAGGAAGAATAGCGAGCAACTCCTCGTTCTGCAATGCAGTGAGTTTGAAATAACACAGCTATACCTAAAAAAAAGACAAACGGCTCCAGTCGAAAAGTCACTCCTCCAAAAGCACGTTGCAAACAAAACAAGCCCATGGCGGAAAACCGAGAGAAGGTCGATGTAAATTCGTGGTTATGAACGGTCCAGTAATATATTAAAGCATATTTTTCAAACACTCAAATTTTCTTTTTTAAGTAAAAACTTAAAGAAAGTCAGCAAATTTATTTCCGTCCCGACCTCCGTCTCGGAAATTTTGTCCAAGACGGAAATCCGTCCTGAGACGGAAGGTCTTGCACCCATGCCTTAGCCACACACACACACACATTCGAAAATCTCGATCTTATATCTGAGTTAACTGAAACCAGCATCATTGAAATTTAGCCTTTCCTTACCCAAGGTTTGTTGTTGTTGTTTCTCATCTCCCGAGCTCTGCAGAGCTAGATCAGGTCCACAAATCCATTCACCCTGAGAAAGTCCAAGACCAGTAATGGATTACCAAACAGGATAAAATGTGGACAGGAGAGGCCTGTGCAGATGAAGACTTAGCGCTCAGTTCGAACCAGGGTTGGCCGGATTGGACCAAATGGTATTTTTTTCAAAAAACACATTATTTAGCCCACTTTTGGTTTTTTTTTTTAATTTTCCGAAACGTTTAAAAAAAATAATTAAAATACTTTCACAGTTTCAATTTTTTTCTTTGGTCTTCACCACAGACTATGGACATAAAAAATGAATTTTGAACTTCAAAGATAAAAATATATATATATTTCACTTTTTTTTTCTTTAACTGGTCAATAACTAACTCAAATTATCTTGAATAAGTCCTGTCATGTCTGATTTTCTCAATATTTGTAGATTGTTCAGAGGAAACTACTCTAGCTAAAAGGCTTTCATGTGAATTTTTTTTTTGCAAACCAACCCTTCACAAATCTCGAATAAACAAGGTATATTTTTTAGTAATTAACAGGTTTTACAAACGGTCATACAGAAAACAGAATATCATGTACAGTATTTTCATTATCTTACGAAAAAGTTTAATATTTGTTACTTTATATACAGAAATAGAAAAACAGGCAAATAAAATTCAAAGAATTGTCTTGATAAAGCTGGAATTCAGTAAAAAAGGATTTTAACTACTTGAGGTTCTACAGTAGTTTTGAATAACAAAATGAAATACAATAAAGTAAAATGCAAAAAAAGAAAAAAAAAATAGTAATTAAAAACGAACAATAGATTTTATCACTCGAGAACATGGGCGCCCATATGCAAAATTTTAAGGGGGGGGGGGCTCAAATATTTTCTCCATGTATATTCAGTAAATTACCGCCATTAGCCAGGGCTAAAGCAGAAATATGTTTTAGCCCTGGCTAAGTGGCGGTAATTTACTGAATATACCTTGCCTCGCGTTCAATCTTAGAGTTGAACCGAACCATTGCTTCGGTCACTCGTCTGGTCTGCTAATTCTATATTAGCTACCAGTTTGTTTCGCACTCTTGGCTTCCTTAAGAGGTTTTCCATCTCCAGCTCAGTCACTTTCCTATGCAGGGAGCCATGGCACACCCAGTGGCGTACCGAAGGGGGGGGGGGGGGGGGCGGGGAGGGCGGTCCGCCCCAGGCCCCGCTTTGACATAGGCCCCCAAATTTCAATTTTTGGTTTTCATCAATATTGTCGCATATCTTGGTGTGAATGCTTAAACAAGTTGGCTTAATAAATCATAATTTTTTAAAGACCAAATATTTGTTCAGGGATACAATCAATACCTCTTCGGGATCAATGGAGGGTTTATGATACTCAAGCCCCGCTTTGACGTAGGCCCCAAAATTTTAATTCGTTTTCTTTTTTGCCAGACGTGCCTTATGTCATGGTTTAGATAAATAAAAAGTTGACTTTTTATGTAGAATGAATATTTTCTCAGTGACTCTTGCCTAAAGAAAGAGAGGGCAATTATGTCCCATAGGCCCCACTTTAACATAAGCCCCAAAATTGTATCTTATTTTTTCCAGTAGATCTGTCATATACATCATGATTAGAAATATTAATCAGTTACCTATATATGCGAGTATATATCATAAATTTTGTTAAATATGACTTTTTTTCATAGTGACCCATCCTAGTGTACAAACGCACATGAGTGCTTGGGCCACCAATTTAATGGGGGCCCCAAATTTTTTAATTAACTAAACCTATAAAAATCATTTGCTTTTATTTTGTTAAGTGCTTTCAGCAAAGTTTTATGCATTTTTTTTTCAAACAATTTATTAAAAAAAACTAATGCATAACATATGCACGTTTATAATTTTTGATCATTACAGTATACAGCTAAATGCTAAAATATGTTTTATGTTTTTGTTTTGTGTATTAAGACTACGATGGTCTAGGCTTAATTCATACACTATTTTTGGAACCAAATTCAAACATTTAACCAAGAAAATCCATTCCTAAATGAGAAGTTGTCTATCCTTTGTAGCGTTGGAAAAATCAGTCAGATAAATTTTTCTTTTTACCAGCTGCACTTCTGTGGTTTTAAGTTTCATCTCCTGCCCGAAACTGTAACTTCTAAGAACAAATCAGACTCCTGACTCAAGCAAAGGGGACTTCCTTTTTGCTATGCCCCTTTCGACAGTGTAAAACTGTTTAATTGGTCAATCCTTCGGGACTTTTGACCTTGACTGCATAATACCTCCTCCCATCCATTCTATACTCGATTGCAAGCTTACTTGACTATGGAGAAATGAGCTGCGGCCAAGCAAAAGAAATAGTTCCTAGCCCTTTGTCCGATAATCGGGGGAAATTACGCTCTTCACTTTAGAAATCGGATTCGTTAGTTAAACCCACGCATACGCAAAATTTTTTTGTCTTAATTTCTGTCGAACATTACATATTCTCAATTCTACCAGCGAAGCCCCGCGGAGCGTTTTCCTCCACTTCAATCAAACGCGCCAGGCAAGTATAGAGTCACTCCACAGTTTTTTTTGTCTGAAGAACATAAAGAGTGTGTTTTTTTTTTTTTTGTGAGTGAGACCTAGCAGAAAAGTTTTATTTAGACTGTGAACGTGTGAATTTCATCCTTATTTAGGTAAGCATGTTTTAAAAATATTTTTCTCTGAGATTAGGTGATGTTATCAGGTAAATAGTTCCCTGTTGTGTCTTACTCAAAGGAATAGTAAAGGGTTTTTTTCTGTAAAAGCCAATTTTTATCCTAAAATTAATTAAATCTGGAATGCCTAAACGTTTCTATTCACTGTACTTGGATGTTCAGATGCAATAAATTTTTAAGATATAATATAATTTTAGGACTTTTTTCCGTTTTTGATATTTTCTGACAAAGCACAATTTTATTAAAAAATATAGTATTTACTTACTTTTACTTAAAACCATGTGTTTTACTGTGGTATTTACAATAGTGTCCGAAATCAAACCAACACTACTGAAATATGTAAAAATGTACCACTTAAAATAATTACTGTAATATATGGTACGTACACATAGTTTGAGAAACTTTAGTTTTAATACCAGGTAGGCCCCCATTTCGAGTAGCGTTCCAGGCCCCCATCTGTCTTGGTACGCCACTGGGCACACCAAAGAAGTACGGTGAGATATCCCGTATCTCATGGCGAGCAAGGCTCACACATTAAGGGGTCAACTCAAAGCTGAGCTGACGCCTAGCACGGAGACCTTCCCCGGCGCAATAAGCACCAAGACTGTCCGTGGCTCAGATGACTATCGACCGTCGCAACCAGCCGTGCGGGGGGCCCGCTACCCGGACCCCCCGGGCGGTGGAACCTAAGGCTCACAGCTAAGTGGTGGGGTGTGTGCGGAGAAAAGTCACTTTCCCATGCAGGGCTGATGAGTGCTAATAAGCATGAAACTGCAGTCCTCCGCTGGAAATGACTGAGCTGGCAGTGTTTTTCATGTATTTTCTCCATGGTTTAGCAGGATATTTTCTTCATAGAAACTGATTTCAGTATAGATTAGAGTTATTAAAATTTGAATTTTTAATAGCTCATTCATTAATGGCTGGAGAAGAAATGTTTTTACATTTTTGCTAAGACAAAGTACTAAAAGCAATAAATTTCTAATTTCTAAAGGGGGGCTTGAGCCCCAATTAAATGGATTAATGAAAGTGAAAGATAAAAGGCCACTCTGTCAACTCCCATTTATTCATTCAAGAGAAATAAATGTGCAGCTGGTTCATGGTGTTGATATTGCATTCAAAGCTTAAGTTGCATGAGTAAATTACGTTCCTACTGTATCACAAAAGAAATACAATCTCAACAATTGAGATGCATCATGATTGCAATTTTTGAAGTTCAAGAATATCAAATATTCATTTTTACAATTTCTGAAGTCCTGATAAGTGAAGAATCAATTTAGTAATACTCATAAATGATGTTACAAAGACAATTTATGCTACTTGATTCCAGAAAATGTCCTAATTATGCTTTGACACTATCAAAAACTTGAATGAATTGTAATTTTAGTATCTACCATCATCAATGTCTCAAATAACAAATTGATAATATTGCTCTCTTTTGGTCAAAAATCCTAGGGGAAACTTAAAAAATACAAATTAAAAAAAAAAAAAATAAGTTCAAAAAATTGAATTTGAAACTTTGATCGTAATTTTAGCACCATTTTGTCTTTTTTACTAATAATAAAGCTGAAAGTCTCTCTGTCTGGATGTCCGGAGGATGTCTGTAGGATGTCTGGATCGCTGTGACGCGCATAGCACCTAGACAGTTTGGGGAATTTTCATGAAATTTGGCACCAAGTTAGTTTGTAGCATGGGGTGTGCACCTCGAAGCGATTTTTTGAAAATTCGATGTGGTTCTTTTTCTATTCCAATTTTAAGAACAAAATTATCATAAAATGGAAGAGTAAATTATGAAATTATCATAACGTAGAACCGTAACATGGGCACAAGCCAATTGGCGAGATACGAAGTTATCATAACATGGAACTGTAACATGGGTACAAGCCAATTGGCGAGAAAATTCACCACACATTTGTAAATATATAGGCGAACCAAAAGACCTTTTGATTTTTCTATTACAGGCAAAGCCGTGCGGGTACCACTAGTCATTCATAAAATGCTGTTTCAGCATCATAAAAATTTTTTCTCATTAGAAAATGCACTAAATCAGGGAAAATTAAACATTTGACCAATAAATTAAGTTTACAAATTATGGGAGACCAATAGAATTCGAAACCAAAACTGTCCCACTCAATGATGAAAAATAGGCATTCTTTACTATCCTCTTTTTTTTTCTATTTTTTCAGAAATATTTCAAAATATATTGAACAAATTTTATTTGAGAGAATATATAGAATGCAAAAATGCGAATTTTTCGACAAGAGTAATTTTCATCTCATTTTCAGTTGACCAATTTTTTTTTCTTTTTTTCTCTTACAATTTTGTGTTAGGATGTAACGAATTAAATTTGATGCAGATTTTCCACCACTGGACACTTCTTAAAGCACAGATCATTTTCATTGTCATTTTTTTTTTTGGGGGGGGGGGGGAGGTAAAGTACAAGGTGTAAAATTCAAAAATTTAATTTTAGCTTCTGCAAGGAAGACTCCACACCAAGATTTTAGCCTCAGAAGAATTTTCCTCAGAGTAAGTGAAATTTACACACAATTTGATTTAAAAAGTTTTTAATAATTCTGCAAGAAAAACAAACAATTGAGTTTTTACTGCTTTGAACATGGAAACATCCCCCCCCCCCATACTGAATCTTTTACACTTTTGCCTCAAATAATTGAAAGAAAAAATAGAATAATTTTGAATAATATTTATTACAATAAAATATTCGTTTGTTACAGCATTTTTAAATATTTCAGAGAAAAATGAAGCTTATAAAACTCGCAGCCATACTTCATTCACACAAATCACATCATTTTACCTTCTTACCAATAAAATTCGAACATTCCTTGAAGTGAAACGTAAGAATACATTAAAGTAACAAAACATTTTGGCAATAGTACTGATGCATAGTTCATCAGTTATAAACTATGGTTCTTCATTGTGAATAAATTAAAAATTTACAGTCATGTTTTTTGTAGCACAACTTAATATCACAGTTTAAAAAAGGATGCCTACTTTGCAGGTACTTAGTGTTTTGCTTTTGAGCAAATTGATGCTTAAAATATCAAAGAGCAGAGAGCAGAGATCATCTATCAATATTTTTGAAGTACACAGTAAAAAACATAATACAGTAAAATCCCTCCAAACGGACACCCCTCTTATGCCGGCAGTTTTTAATTCCCCGATTCCAAGGCAAATAACGTTATTAAACCCCTGTCCTGCGGACACCCCTCTATTGCGAACGAAAAAATTTGTCCCGTTAGTGCCCGCCTTAGAGAGGTTTTACTATATTATGTGAATATAATTGATACTGTTTTAATGGTGCATTTTTGAAATTGCTAGTTTTTTTTTTTTTTTTTTTCAGAGACCTAAATCCAACTGACAAAGTTTCAATGATTTTTAAAAGTAATTTTTCATAAAAAAGAGCAGAATTCCTTTACCCTTCATTACTTATATTTATGGGCAAAAAGTCTGGAATTTTGTCAAATCTGAAATTCAATGACGAAAAGAAACATTGGACCTGTGCTCCGACAAGTTACACTGTGATACCTACTCTATTCAAAGTCGAACAGGCATACTTATCTGTCCTATCTAACATACTAATAATGAGAGTGGTGTGTTGATCAATTTGAAAATGAATCCCTGCCTTTTGCTTTTTTTAAACTTAATTGAACAATTTTTACATGAATAAAAACAAAATGATTTACATAACAAAATTCATTGGATATTGATCCCTATTTTTTGACAAAAAATTAATATTTTGGCAAAAGTTTCAAGGATTTTGAAAAGTTAACCCTATTCGAAACATTCACTGTTATTTACTATGTTTATTCCTACCTTTCATGCATACCTCTCCACCCTTTACCCATTCAAAAATAATGGCTCACAAAATATGCAAAATTTTGATCAATCTAATAAACAGTCTAATACCTCTATCTGTTCTAAATCTTCAACTTTTAAAAGAATTTTGATTTTTCGCAAGGATACTACTTTTTCCTGCCTCTGAGAAAAATTACTCTTTCCACTCTCTTAACGAAATGGAATACTGATAAGTGGGAATCTAAAACTGTTCTGAACTTGATTGATTCTTCCCATGGGTGCAAGTTTGGTGATGTGTTCAAGACGGAAAATTTTTTTCAGCTCCCCCCCCCCCTGTGTGCTTAAAGAAAAATGTGTATAAATGTTGGAGATTTTAAATATGCCAGTTTTGGAATCTGTTTCATTTGAATTTTAAGCTTTTGATTTTTCTAACAACATGAACTTAGTTTAAATTGTAATATTTAAACGTTTTGATATCGTGATTCCAAAAAACCTAAAAACCGCCAATAACGTGGGCTCTGCGAACCCTCCCCCTGAAATTTTTTTAAATTGAAGTATAAAAAACGCAATGGTAGGCCATTTTGGTAAAGTTCAGGGAAAGGAGGGTTCAGGGACTCTTACATCAATTTTTTCAAACCGATAGTCCCAAAATCACAATATTGGGTGACCTTCAAAAATATTAGAAAAAGGGGGGGAGGGGGTTGGACTCTCCCCGAAATTAAAGCTTTAAAAACGAAATTGTAGTTCATATTTCATAACGTTTATACGAATGCATTATCGAAGGGATGGAGTTAAGGAACTCTCCATCGGCAATATTTCGAAATTGAAGTTCCAAAAACGCAATTTTAGACGATGTTGGATAATGTTAGGGGTAAAAGCATTCGGGGCTCCCCGCCGCTAGTTTTTTGCCGATCGTAAACATTTTATTGCAGCAATAAAATCGCTTGGGACATAAGATTTTCACTTTTGCAACATAATTCAGTTATGATCGAAAAGTCTACCCAAGGTAGCACCAACAAACCAGAAAAGAAGGAAAGGTGGGGGAAGGGTATGCGTGACTAATTATAATAAATTGGTGCCATTCCCCCACACAGTCTTCATTTGAAAAAGAATTCTTTTATAAGATAACAGGTGGTGAAATTAGCCACAAAAAAACCACTTCAGTGAAGTAGATACATTTTTTAAACGATGTACTGTTTCCAATATTCATTAATTAAGAAAAGCAATAGGGGAACTGAAT